>NC_061109.1:2421296-2471275 GCF_015104395.2 Macrobrachium nipponense
CAAGGAAATTCATTGGCCTTACGATTGACTTGGTAGATTTTTCATACAGCTGCCAATCTGCCTCCTTTATCTTCCACTTGGGTAAAAATGGGGAGGGTATATTTTGTACTTACTTAAGATGGATGGGATAGTGGTCGCTTCCATAGAGATTTTCATCCACTGACCACTTATAGTCTAATCGTAATGACGACGAACATATTGTAAAGATCAATTGCTGAACTAGAGTTTATGGGCTACATCAAACCTTGTAGGAGAACCGTTGTTCATTAAAACTACATCATTGCAATCTATTAATCTTTCAATTATAAGACCACGGTGATCACACCTACCTTCCCCCCACAAAGTATGTTTTGCATTAAAATCCCCCATCAGAATGAAAGGCTGAGGTAGTTGGTCTAAAAGTGATTGCAAATCTTCAACCTCTAATTGTCTTGGATTGCCAGCTCTGTCCACCAATCGAGTTTCTAGGCCAGGTTCTAGATAAAGAGAGCACAGAGTGACCCATTTGTTGATGAAAATCTGTGTTGCACAAGCTTGCAGTATGGAGTCTAATTTGATAACTTTTTGTGTAATGACTTGGCCGCAATAATACATGTACCACCATGAGAACGTTCACCTACAGGTGGTGGAGATCTGTGAAAATAAGTTTTGTCCACAGTTAGGAGAAACATTACCAACTTTAGTCTCTTGCAAACAAAGGGCAGCTAAATTATGCTACTTGAAAAGGACCCGGACCTGTTCTCTGTTTGAATGGAAACCTCGTATGTTCCACTGACATAAGAGCCATTATTTACTATTAGATTTTTTTTTTTTTTTTCTTTTTGGACTTGGATTGGGCTGGTCTGGAAAGGACTTGGTGTTGGTCGTTTGTTTCAAGAGGAACTAGGCAGATCCTCAAGAGACCTGCTATTTCCTCTCTTTGGGAACCCTACTATGGTGTGGGGATATAGGTTGAGATGATGATGGAGTACGGGGTCTCTTATTTCTAAGAGGCACCGTCTCTGCAGCGTGCACCTGAGCCTTATGAGGTGCACTGATCAAGGTGTCATTCTGGGACATACCCAGATCAGGCAGTGAAGCTGCCTGCGAGGCTTCTACATCAGAAGCCCGAGAGACCTCCCAGAAGCCCAGAGGAGGCCCATCGGGAGGGGACAAAGGGGCCTTCTTGGATGAAGGCGGAGATGCTGAATGTATTTCAAGCTCAGAAGGGGATAGCTGAAGCTTTGGCTTTGAAGTTGGCATCCTAGTCTGATCATTTTTATTCGATTTTCCAATTTTCACTACATCACTATATTGAGGTCTTGGGAACAAAAGTCTTTTTGCCAGGCCAATACTTAGATGTTCAGCATGAACTTTCTCTATGGCTGCCACTTCTTTTTTAAATGACTCACATTCCTTATGCCTTGCATTATGATTTCCTTTACAATTTATACATAATATTGGATTAGAACATTCGCCTTCATGCTTTTGTAAAGAGCAGGCAGCACATAACTGGTTTCGAGTACACACCTTTGACGAGTGGCCATATCCAAAACATATGAAGCATTGAGTGGTCTATGCTTAAAAGGTCTAACATGAAATCTCCTTCTTGTCAACTATACATAATCAGGAACTTCATCATTAGTGTAAGTGAAAATGAATCATTCTTGACCTTGGAACCTTGAAAATCTTCCACACTTTATCATCACACATTTCCAGCAATTCCTCGTCAGACAGTTCATATAGGTCTTGACTAAAAACCACTCCCTTAGCATAACTAAAACTATAGTGTGGTTTGACCTCTTTTATCATATTAGTATTTTTCAGTTTAGAGATCATGTGGCCTTGTCTATAAGACTTTGCATGGACAAAAAGCTGTTTCTTTCCAAATCTAGTAATATCTGAGTTGGTCACTGTTCCTACCAATGTTCTTGAATGTTTACTGAAGTGGAAAAGATTACAAAAGTCTGATTTTGTTGAAACAATCAGCCACCTGGCAGGTAGAGGTGTCCTCACCTTGCGTTTCCACCCATCTGAAGTTTTCCTGACTGACTCTAGCTGGATAAAAGGAATCTACTTCAATATTCTGGGCATTTTATGTATTAATACACACTTTAATTTTTCCTTATGTGAACACTTCAAAGCATTCATGGCATTCTTATGAGTAGTAAACTCAATCCAAACCCTCCAATATGCAAAATCTTCAGTTTCACAATGCTTAATAACTTTAATTCACCATATCTTCCAAACATTTCCATAAATGCAACACAATTCAAATCTGAGGAGAGAGAATCAACATAAAGGATTCTCTCACCACTACTAGAACTTTCCATAGCCACATCCAAGGTCTTGCCATGGGTCGTCTTCTGTACAATTGAATTTTCTATAGGATTGTCCTTGTCCGTGCCAGAGGTCGAAGAGGAGGGTAGTGTCAGGAGGTCGCATTGTCCGGGGGAGTTTATCATAGGGTCGTTATTCATTAATCCTTAAGCAGAAATTTGAAAAACCTACTGCAAATCAGGCAGAAAACCAGGCCCCCCCGCACCAACCCCTCTCTCACCAAAGACACTCAGCAGAGACTGACTCCCATATGTCCACTCCCTACCCTACCCCAAAGGGATAGCTCTACCATAACATGAGTGGCTCAAGTGTAAGCAAAACCCGCTTGATAGGACTGAGGGCATAACTAGTATGCAATCATCCCCATTCATGTTACAATAGAGGGCACACCGGAAAGAATGCCGAGAGTCCTACCATAGAGACTATACCTCCCCGGATTCCGCAGGCAAGTCCCCCATAGGTAGTTCCGCCCCGATGGATATTGCTATGAAATCATATCAACATCCTCAGGGTCCAAACATACTCGAGAGGCGGACCAAACCTCTACAGTCTCTGCCATTTGGATCAAGAAAGAGCCAATGCGCAAGAGCCCAGCCCCTGCCCAACCCGTAAGAAGGTTTTAGTGAAGAAGGGGGGGACAGCTAGGTTGAGCAACTGAGTTAAAGATAGTAGAAGAGAGGAAACAAATTTAAGTAAGAGGAAAATTGAGACTTTTGGATTCGAACTGGGAGATATTTCTCCCAGTTCGAAAGCCCTCTTGCCCGCTATGCATTTTCAGCAGTCAACACCCTTGGTGGAGGGCAAGAGACAGTTACATACTAATTATTTATGAATATAAAAACGGGGAAACAACATACGTTGTAGGTATATTAAAAAACAACCTTGGTTCCTACCTGATATGGAAGAAGACTTCATTGATACTGTCTATGAGTCTGCTTGCCATCAGAGTTTCAGAGAGGATGAGACCTGTGACTGATAACCCTTTCGGATCATGCTAATGGGGGCTTACCCGCTTACATGGCAGAGCCTTTTCTTGGATCGTACCAATGGGGGCTGACCCACTTACATGGCAGAACCTTGACCTGTATCATACCAACGGGGGCTAACCCTCTTACATGATAGAGCTTTAGGTAATTAAGACACTACAAGGAGCATAACGACCAATCCCGATCAACTGACCACACTAACATGTTAGAACTACGATTTGAAAGGGGTCAACTCCTGCACCCTCTTTCAATCGACCAATTAAACGCACCAAAAAACCATTAAAAACCCTAACCTAATAAAACTAAAAAGGATTGGGTTCAGCTCCCTGTCCCAGCAATGAATCCGCAGATACGTACGCTCCTAGAGTAAAGCATTTGTCGTACGTCACTTGAATGTCTCTCAAGTAATGGGATGCAAAGACTGAATTGCATCTCCAAAAAGTTGACTCTACTAGAGTCTGTATCGACAAGTTCTTGTGGAATGCCAAAGAGGTAGCGACTGCTCTTACCTCGTGAGCTTTAACTCTAAGGAGGTCCAGTTGTACTTCTTTAACACGCTAAATGGGCTTCCTTGGATTACATCTTTGATGAAGAACGCCTGAGCATTTTTTTGAGATCTGTATTCCGGGATCTCTAACTGAGCACCATAAACTCTCCTTACTCCCTTTAGTTCGTTCTTCCTTTCTAAGTAGAACTTAAGGCTTCTAACTGGGCAAAGAGCCCTTTCTCGCTCTGTACCTACTAGAGACGAAAGTCCTTTTACCTCGAAGGTTCTAGGCCAAGGTTTTGAAGGGTTTTTATTCTTTGCCAAAAACATCGGTTTGAAGGAACAGAACGCCGAGTCGTTCCTGAAGCCAACATTATCTAAGGCTTGTAGTTCGCTTACTCTTTTTGCTGAGGCTAGCGCGACCAAGAATAAAGACTTTCCTTGTCAGATCTCTGAACGTAGCCTTACGGGAGGTTCGAATTTGGGGTCATCAAGTACTTTAGGACCACATCCAGTTCCAACTAGGTGCTAATACCTCTGTTCTTTGACGTCTCGAAGGATTTAATCAGATCATGTAAATCTTTGTCTTCCCCAATGTTAAGGCCTCTATGCCTGAAGACTGACAATAGCATACTTTTATAACCCTTAATTGTAGAGACTACTGATTACATTTTTCCTTCAAGTAAAGGAGGAGGAAATTCAGCTATATCTGTCACAGAGGTACTGGAAGAGGATATTTCTGAGTCCTACACCATCTGCGAAACAAATCCCACTTCGACTGGTAGACTCGAATAGTAGATGGTCTCCTTGCTCTTGCGATCGCTTTCGCAACTTCTCGAGAAAAACCTCTCGTTCTGACAAGTCCTTCGATAGTCTGAAGGCAGTTAGAGCGAGAGCGGGCAGGTTTTTGTGATACCTGTCGAAGTGGGGTTGTCTGAGAAGATCGCTCCTGTTTGGGAGAGATCTCGGAAAGTCTACTATCCATCCCAGTACCTCTGTGTACCAGTTTTGCGCTGGCCCAGAACGGGGCTATGAGGGTCAGTTTGGCTCCCTCTGCTGCTGCAAACTTCCTTACTACTTCCGATATTGATCTTGAACGAAGGAAAAAGCATACCCGCTATTCCGGACCAATCGAGGAGAAGGCCGTCCACCGAAATCGCCCTTGGGTCGGCGATCGGGGAGCAGTAACCTTTCCAGCCTGCTGTTCAAATGGGTGGCAAAAAGATCTATATTTGATCTCCCCCAGAGGCTTCCATAGTCTGTTGCATACCTCCTGATGCAACGTCCATTCTGTAGGCAGTACTTGGTCTCTCCTGCTCAGAAGGTCGGCTCTTACATTTTTCTCCCCTTGAATGAATCTCGTCAGGAGAGTGATTCTTCTCTCTTCTGCCCAAAGCAATAGTTCTCTTGCCTTTTTGTAAAGGGAGAACGAGTGCGTCCCTCCTTGCTTCTTGATGTAAGCTAAGGCTGTTGTGTTGCCCGAATTGATCTGTAGGACTGAACCTGAGATCTGAGCCTCGAAGTGTATGAGAGACAGGTGAATCGCTGTTAATTCCTTCATATTGATGTGCCAGGACACCTGTTCTCCCCTTCAGGTGCCTGACACTTCTCTCGTCCCTAGAGTGGGCTCCCCACCCCGCATCTGAGCGTCGGAATACAACACTAGCCGAGGGTTCGGAACGTGAAGGGATACTCCTTCGTTGATCCTGCACGGATTCATCCACCAACGAAGGTCCTCCTTTATTTCCTTCGTGATCTGGAAGGAATCGGACAGATTTGGGTATCTCTGATCCCAATGTTCTCTTAGATAGAACTGTAAAGGCCTTAGGTGAAGCCTTCCTAGAGAAATGAACTGTTCCAATGAGGAAAGGGTCCCCAGAAGACTCATCCATTCCCTCGCGGAACATTGTTCTTTCTCTAGGAAGGTTGCTACTTTTTCCAAGCAGCGGTTCTGTCTTTCCTGTGATGGAAATACATGAAAACCCCGAGAATCCATCCGAATCCCCAGATAAACAATGTTCTGCTGGGGAATCATCTGGGATTTTTCGAGGTTTACTAACAGTCCCAAGGACTGAGTTAACTTCAGTGTCAGCTTTAAGTCCTCCAGACATCTGACTCGCGACTGTGCTCGTATCAGCCAGTCGTCTAGATACAAGGATATTCGAATCCCTTCGAGATGAAGCCAGTGAGCCACATTTTTCATCAGTCCTGTGAATACTTGAGGGGCTGTTGAGAGTCCGAAGCATAGGGCCCGAAATTGAAATACTCTTCCTTGAGCCATAAATCTGAGGTATTTTCCTGGAAGACGGGTGTATTGGCACGTGGAAATAAAAGCATCCTGCAGGTCCCGCAGATACCATCCAGTCCCCTGGACGCAGGGCTGCTACACGAGGATGTCGTCTCCATTGTGAACTTCCTCTTTGCTACGAACACGTTCAGGGCGCTCACGTCCAGAACTGGCCTCCAACCTCCTGAACTTTTCGGAACCAAGAACAGGCGATTGTAAAAACCCCTGAGAAGAGAGATCTTTTATCTTCTCTATGGCTTCCTTGTAAATCATCTGCTCCACGAGATGTAGAAGGGCTTGTTTCTTGACAGAATCCTTGTAGTTTGCTGTCAACTCCCTTGGAGTTGTAGTCAAGGGAGGTTTTTCCCTGAAGGGGATTAAATATCCTTTCTTTAGGATGGATAGGGACCAGGCATCGGCACCTTTCTGTGCCCAAGTTTCGTAAAAGTTTAGAAACCTGGCACCCACTTTTGTCTGGAGGACCGCAGTCTCACTGGGTCTTGACGAACGGCCTTCGAGAAGACCTTCCTCTCTTCTCCAATCGTCTACTTCTGAGAGAAGATCTAGGGGCAGACCTTCCCCAAAAGGGCTGCTGGAAAGGAACTTTCTCCTTCTTCGAAACCTGAACAGCAGGTTTTAGCCTTTTAGCTGACTGGGCCAACAGGTCCTGTGTGGCCTTTTCTGATAAGGTCTTCGATATATCCCTCATTATTTCCTGAGGAAAAAGGTGACTAGAGAGGGGCGCGTATAACAGGGAGGATCTCTGCAGAGGCGAAACAGATTTCGTTAAGAAGGAGCTAAACACTGCCCTCTTCTTCAATATACAGGTATCCAAAAGGGATGCCACTTCATTGGAGCCATCCATAACCGCCTTGTCTAGGCAAGTTAATACGCTGCCCAACTCTTCCATGGTAACGAAGTCTGGTTCTTGAGACTTCTTGGCTAAAGCTCCCAAAGCCCAGTCCATGAAGTTAAAGACTTCGAGAGTCTTGAACAGGCCCTTGATGAGAATATTAACCTCACACATTCCCCAAGAGGCTTTTGCAGAATGCAGAGCGTCGTCTTGAAGAATCTACAAGAGCGGAAAAGTCTGCATCTGAGGACGAAGGGAGTCCCAGGCCCATTGGCTCCTTGGTGTCATACCACATACCTGGTTTTCCTGTCAGCTTGGACAAGGAGGACAAAGCGCGAATACCAGTCTTCCCCGCTTCCTTCCTAGATCTGAGCCAGCTCTCGAGGCTCTTCAGAGACTTTCTCATAGAAAGAGTAGGGGTCATCCTGACGAAGGAGGAGGACTTCGACAGTTTCGTGCTATAATAAAGATCCCGGAGAAGGGGGATCCGACGGGCGTAGCGAGTCTCCAAACACTTGCAACAAAAGAGAAGCAAGTCTCTTATAGTCCGAACTCCTGCATCTTTGGAGATCTCTTCTTCCGAAACTTCTTCCAAAATCGATGCAGGCGAAGAGGGCTTTGCCCCTTTTCAGGAGACCGATCCGGAGAAAGAAGCCTTTTTCTCTCGTGAATCCTATCTGTAGGAGAATCAATGTCCCCTTGTTGGATATCCGAAACCTTGGTTCTATCCTCCTTCCTGCACGAGTCCTGGAGCTTCCCTATACACGGGCTTCTGCTCTGCTCCTTGCGCCTGCTAGGAGAGGCGCTTGCGTCCTGAATCAGACGCCTGTGAGGCGAAGAGCGCCTGCGAGGAGAAAGGAGAACATCCTTTTCCTGGCGCCAAGAAGGAGAGGCGCTTGCGTCCTGGGTGAGTGGCGCCTGGGCCCGCAAGAAGGAGAGGTGCTTGCGTCCCTGGCGAGAATTGCCTGGTCCAAGAAGGAGAGGCATTTGCGTCCTTTGATGAGGACGCCTGGAAGGCGAAATGCGCCTGCGAGGAGAAAGGAGAACCCTTTGTCCCGTAGTCCATGTCAGTAGCGGAGACGCTTGCGTCCTGGTAACTGCGTCTAGCAGGCGAATAGCTCCTTTTTCCCTTTGTGTCCATTCGGAGAGGCGCTAGATTCTCTCCTATACCTCCTGGGAGGCGAAGAACACTTGTTAAAATCGTGGTGCCTATTCGGCGATACTCTTGCGTCCTTAAAAGGATATCTATAAGATCCTATGGGACTCCTGATTCCTGGGTACTTGCCGGAGGGAGAGGGTTGTTCCTTCGGGAAAAGTCTAGAGGATGAACGAACGCTCCTTCCTTCTTGCGGAGCTCTGAAAAGAGAGGGGCTCTCTTCTCTCCCGGAGCTCTTAGCCGAACGAAATTCTCTCACGAGAAATCCGCGAATCAGGCTCCTGATACTTGCCATGAGAGGCGTAATCGCCTCTAGAAAAAACTCCTGGGAGAACTCTTGCTCGTAGGGAGTTTCGATTAGCGATCTTAGAAGGAGAGGACACGAGTCCTGTCATATCCAACTGAAGAAGGCTCGCTGGGGACGAAAACCTTTCAGGCGAGGAGTGTCTGCTAACGCCAGGGCGCCTACTCTCTGAGGCTCTCCTAACAGAACTCTTGATGGGAAGAGAAACGTCTTTCTTCCTAGAAGAGCCTTCAGAAAGAACTCCTACTAAGGCAGACAACTGCTGCTGGAGTCCTACCAAGACTTCCTTCGTCTTGTGTGCGAAAACCTTCCGGAGAAGAGTCAGGAGATCTCGTAGCTCTCTTCTTACGAGCAGGAGAATACTCCGGAAAAGGTTCAGGACTGGAATGCAACGCTTCGCTTGCTGGCGTTTTCCAGGTTCTCTTAACCCTTAAACGCCGAAGCGGTAAAAAAAAAAATGTCTCCCGTGTGCCGGAGACGTTTCAGAGTGAGCGCGAAGCGGAAAAAATATTTTTTCAAAAAATCACAGCGCGCTTAGTTTTTAAGATTAAGAGTTCAGTTTTGGCTCCTTTTTTTTCGTCATTGCCTGAAGTTTAGTATGCA
Source organism: Macrobrachium nipponense (assembly GCF_015104395.2). NCBI lineage: Eukaryota > Metazoa > Arthropoda > Malacostraca > Decapoda > Palaemonidae > Macrobrachium > Macrobrachium nipponense. The sequence goes on from NC_061109.1 coordinate 2,430,292, forward strand.
ACCATCAGAAATGAAAAAAATTATCATTATCATATATAAATAATGCGATATATGATAGCGCAAAAAACGAAATTTCATATATAATTGTATTTAAATCGCGTCTGTGCGCAAAACGGTTAAAGATAACAAGTTACTTTTTTTTCGTTGTAATGTACACTAAATTGCGATAATTTTGGTATAAACACATTGTAAAACGATAAAAGCAACACAGAGAAAAATATTATCACAAAATAATGCATGAATTCGTAACGCGCGGACGTAAACAAATATTTTTTTCAAAAATTCACCATAAATATAAATATTGTCCTAGAGACTTCCAATTTCTTTCAAAAATGAAGACAATGATGAATATTACTATGCTGTAAGAATATTAGCTTAAAAAAAGCAGTTTTCGACCATATCTGACGAGTTAAAGTTGACCGAATGTCGAATTTTTTTTATATATATTTTTTTATATGCAATTATTTCGGAAATAAGAAAAGCTAAAACTTTTAAATATTTTTCGTTTTATTCTACATGAAAATTACACACATTTTCATATATAAAATCTCTATGAAAGCCTAATAGGAAAACGGAGCAAATATTCCGAGAATGGGACTTACGCATTTCGGAGATTTGTGGCGGAGAATCCGTGCGCAGAGGGAAGGAAAGTTTTTTTTTAAAAATTCACCATAAATTTAAATATTGTGCTAAAGACTTCGAATTTGTTTCACGATGAAGATAAATGACTGAATATTACTAGACTGTAAGAGTTTCATCTTACAATTGCGTTTTTCGACCATTTCGGTAGAGTCAAATTTGACCGAACGTGGTTTTTTTTCTATTTATCGTGATTTATATGCAAATATTTCAAAAATGAGAAAAGCTATAACCTTCAACTATTTTTTGTTGTATTATACATGAAATTGCGCACATTTTCATATATAAAACTTTATGTAACGGCTAATTTAAAATGGTGCAAACATTACCACAATCGCACGTATGATTTTTTCGGAAGAGTTACCGCGCGGACGTAAAGAAAATGTAATTTTTTTTATAAATTCACCATAAATCGAAATATTGTGCTAGAGACTTCCAATTTGTTGCAAAATGAAGGTAAATGCTTGAATATTACTAGAATATAAGCGTTTTAGCTTACAATTGCGTTTTTCGACCATTTGGTAGAGTCAAGTTGACGAAAGGTTGAAAATTTGTCACATATCATTTTTTATATGAAAATATTTCAAAATTGATAAAAGCTACAACCATGGGTTGTTTTTAGTTGTATTGTGCATGAAATTGCGCACATTTTCATATATAAAACTTTATGTAACGGCTAATTTAAAATAGTGCAAACATTACCACAATCGCATGTATGATTTTTTTCGGAAGAGTTACCGCGCGGACGTAAGGAAAAAGTTTCATAAATTCACCATAAATCGAAATATTGTGCTAGAGACTTCCAAATTAGTTTTCAAAATTAAGGTAAATGATTGAATATTACTAAAATATAAGAGTTTTAGCTTACAATTGCGTTTTTTTTGACCATTTTGGTAGAGTCAAAGTGACGAAGGTTGAAATTTTGGCACTTATCGTTATTTATATGAAAATATCTCAAAACTGATAAAAGCTACAATCATGAGTATTTTTTTGTTGTATTTTACATAAAAATGCGCACACTTTCATATAATACTCCATGTAACGGCTAATTTAAAATGGTAAAAAAATTATGTCAAAGTGACGAAATAATTTCCAAGATGTGTCACAGATACTTTTTAGTGCGGCAAGAAAGAAATTCGCGCTTGCGCGCCTGCGTAACGATTGTAAACAAAACAACACATTGATCCGTGAACTCCCAGCATCCCCCAAGGCGCGTGATTCAAGAGTTTTCGGCTGGTAGGCCTAAAAGTATTTTTCCGCGAATTTTTAAAAAAACTTTTGTATGTCGACGTAAAATACGTCCAGTCGGCACCCGAGAGACAAAAAATGTCGACGTAAAATACGTCCAGTCGGCGTTTAAGGGTTAAGAGGACGCGACTTAGAGGCAGAACTCCATCCTCTTCTTGGGGACGAAGAGTCTGAGTCCGAAAAGCACTTCCTGAGGATGCTTTTGCAGTAGCTGTCCTTGGCAGCCTGGGAAGCGGCTACAGGATCTGCCGAAGGGACGCCTGACCGTTGGGAATACTCTACATCCCCCTTGCGGCTTTCGACATTCCTCCTCCCTTGGTCATGGGAGTCTGAAAGAAGTCTAGGCCTAGGAGCAATGCGGAGTCGGTCACTGGGGACACTGCACAAATCACTGCACACATCACTGCGCTTACCTGTCTCCTTCATTGCTTGCAGTTGCGATTTCAAGTTGATTATTGAGGCTCTCATTGCAGCCATTTCCGTAGACGCATCTACAGGTTCGCTGCTGGGGGAAGGGGCTGAAACCAAACTATGAGCAGGTGAATTAACAGAAGAGTTAGGAGCTACCTTCCTGCTTTCAATAAGAGCTAGGATCTTAACTTGAGCTTCTGATGGAATAAGCCCTCCTAACCTCCTATCTTTCTCAAGTTTCCTTACATCAAGAAGCCAAGGTCTTCCATTCCACTTCCGTTAAACCCTCACATTCCAGACAGGTGTTAGTTGCAGAACAATCATTCCCCCTACATTTTTTACAGACCGTGTGAGGATCCACCGATGCTTTCGGTAGCCTCACCTTACATTCTTCTTTCATACACACTCTAAATACAGGTACCACGTCAGACATTTTAAAGAGTATCCAAACCAAAATCCAAAAAACGGTCCACGATAAGTGTATGCCAAAGCCAAAGATCAATGTACATCACCAAAGGTCAAACAGATAATCCTCGGCCAACGAGAAAAGAATTCCAAAGCAGGAGGTGTGGAATAATGTATATTTTACTATGCAATTGCTGTACTTTTCATTTCCATGTATTTAATAAAATCACCTATTGTGAACGCATCCGCATGTGTCGTCCTGTATCATGAACCCTGCACATGCGCATGACTATTCTTCTTGCTTCTCTTGGCGCGAGCTGCACGCCCTGCAGTGCCTCTGTACATATTTACCTTTTGCTGCTTGGAATAAAGAAATCTACAACTCGGGATATCATTTCTCCCATCCTGCAATCTTTCGTCTTCTCATGCAAGACATCACCACCTATCACCATGGCGCAGTGACGAGACCATTCAGCATTTTCAAGGAACACCGGAATCAGCATTCAAACCCAGCCGCCATTACCCCTCGGCCGCCTTTGGATTTTAAAGTGCTAGTGCGGTGCTTATGATACGTTCATGCAGTGTTTGTGTAGTGCCAGTGCAGTGTAATGTCAGTGCTTTGATTTTAGTTTGTTATATTTTTCTTGTGCCTTGCCCCAGCTCTACGGGTACCCTTATTTCCATATCCAGCTACAGAGCCCGAGGCACATCCACCCACGCTCATCATTTGCCATACACTGCCGACTCATTTTTCCACGGTCGAGTGGTCACTCCCCACTCCCCCACCCGGACGCCCACCCCACAGGACCGCCCACCAGCCCACTCTCCACCGCCTGCCAGTATTCGCCGCACAGTTGAAGAATTATTTTACAGTAACTTTTAATAAAAAACTGTAGAAAGTTTTTCCTCATCGTTCTTCTCTTCCTTTAAAACTGCAGTTGACATTGCAAAAAACTGTTCATAATGGCTTCTGCTTCACATCAAGACGAGCCTGGGGATATGCAACACGACCAGGACCCTGAGGACCGCCAGTTGCCTTCACACCCAGTCTCACCAACAGACCGTCGAACCCTTCCAGGTTTTGCATCACTGGAAACCCCACCTTTGCTCTCACCGCACCTGAGTATACCGCCACAGTTCCAAATATGGAGTTAAGGCTCCTCATCAAGTACCTGGAGGAATCTCGACAGGCCGAGTTGGCTGCACGTCGGGGAGAGGAAGAACAACGTCGTTATGAAGAGGAACAACGTCGTCACGAAGAAGATCTACGCCGCCAAGAGGACAACTTAAGAAAGCAAGAAAAAAAAAGGCAAAGAATATCGGGCGCAGATAACTATAAAGCAGTAGCTCATTAGGCCATGCAAACCTGGCAACAATGTGTAGAGTGGCACTCTATGAAACCCCCCCAAATGAACATATTGCCATTATTTTGTATTAGAGGGATAATATCTCTGAAAAGAGAGATATTATCCCTCTAAATGACAAGGTGCCAAGCTAAGCTTTTCATGACAGCTCTGAGTGTGACGGTAATACAAACTTTGACTGCGTTTTTCTCATAACATTAGTTTTATACATTCAAATCTTAATTTTCTCAGCTATTTATGAATGGATTTGGATGTTTTGTTTTAAAAAGCATTCTATTCAAGTGAATATTTATTAAGGAATAATTCCTCATGATCAATTTTCTTTATTATTTGTATTACTTTTTACATATATTATCTAATAATTATTTTATGTTTTTTTGGTACTACGTATACACTTTTATTTTTTCAAAGTAAAGAAAACATAATTTGACAATTTTATCCCTGCGTTTTTGTTCTCTATACTATGAACTTTTGATTTAGTTTTTAAATTGATTGATAAATAATGGTGGCATGGGCTTTTAAAATTTTGGAAAATATGTATTAAAAAACCAAAAAATATTCATAAAAATACATTTTTGCTCCTATTCACGAAAAATTTATGTATACATTCCTTAAAACACTATAAATTAGTACTGTAATTTTCATTAAGATAGCTTATGATAACCCAAACCCCCAGGCCGATACCCTTAAGATAACTGTCATACTTCAGTAAGCCCAAGTATACTCGAAATTCTGTTATATCTTTCCTTGCTACTCCAAATAAACTCGGCTGTTGTCTATATTAGTTTCCCACCATCAGAAAGCCATTTTTCTATGGATATAGTGCCTTCTTACAGAAAAACTGTGCTATTTTGACATCTCTTGGCCATTAGAGATGCATCTTTCATCAGTCTTGGACTTCTATTGTTTTTTGTGTGGATTTTTCCTTTATTATTATTGATATAACTATCATGAGCAGTGAGAGTGATACAGAGTACTATTATGATGGAATGGACAATTCAGGAAGCGAAAGTGATGGCGATATGATGTCAGAATACTCTTGATACTTCAGATGAAGATGATGATGATAATATTCCTGATAACCAAGGCTGGCAAAGAATAATCATTTCGGATGATAAACCACCCTCTCCCGCGCAGCCTGCATTTATCAGGTGTAATTATTTTATTATACTGAAGAATTATGAAAGAATACAAATATAGATGAAAATGCAATAAATATATTCTTTATTTTTATCTTGTTTTTTACAATTTGAGAAAACTCGGCCTTGAGAAGTTATGTAATAGTTGAAGACTATCCTGACAAAAAAATACTTTTTTCTGAAGAAACATTCCAGGTGATTTATTAATTTAGCTGCTAAAGTGATAAATATATGCTAAAGTATATGCTAAAGTTTAGCATATACTTTAGAAATAAACAATAAAAAAATATGCTTCATAAAGACTGGAATTTGGGATAAAAAAAAAGCCACCATCATCAATCAGCATTCGCCTGTCAGCCACCGTCCAAGAAGGTTTCTCTCCTCTAGAAGCTCCAACAAGCAGTCCACATTGGAAGCTCTATCCTGAAGACTGGACAGGACCTCTCCCTTCAGCAGTAGCTGATCAGAGATAGCCTATCAAGGACAGGGTCCCCCCATCCTTATCCTCATTCCCCTACCCCCAACCCCATCCCCTCCACCAAGGTCTTAGCCCCACATTTCTACTCTCCCCTTATCTCTCCAAACCTCAATCTCACAACTTCTTCCAACTAACACCATCAGTAGCCCTTTGCCCCTGGAGTAGCCGTTGTGGTCTTAAAACTCTCTAGGGGCATGGGGAGTTCTGCACCGTTCAGGCTCATACTTCTTCAGTAGTGCCTGCATAGGAGTTAGGGAATTATGTATTACTCACTGCCTCCCATAAAGTGACTGCTAACTACTATCATTCTAATTTCTTATAAAAAATGTTATTGTTATTATACAATTAAGTTTGTTCATACTTACCTGGCAGATATATATATAGCTGTATTTTCTGACGTCCGACAGAAATTTCAAAACTCGCGGCACACGCAGTTGGGCGGCCAGGTGGGTAGTACCATTCCCGCCGCTGGGGGAGCGGATATCAGGAACCTTCCCATTTTCCTATTTCATATTTTTTTATTAATGCCTCTGTCTCCTGAGGGGAGGAGGGTGGGCACTTTAATTATATATATCTGCCAGGTAAGTATGAACAAACTTAATTGTATAATAACAATAACATTTTGTTCATGCCACTTACCTGACAGATATATATATAGCTGAATCCCACCTTCGGATGGTGGGAAGAGACAGAATAGGATTTTTTGGGAAACTTAAATTAAGTAGAAGATATACATCTGGTTCCTTACCTGTTTGCAAAGTAGACTATGTGATTACTGTCACGTAAGGCTGCTTTTGCTTAATCACAGAGTTGCCAGCCAGGTGGAGACCTGTAGTGCTGGTGCGCTCTGGATGATCTGTCAACGGTGCGAGACCTCAGCGAGACAAGATCATCGAGCCATACAAATGAGGGCAACGAAGCAACTGACCACCACCTGACCAACTATACACAAAACCCCTTAACACTAACTAAATGATGGGAGATCTTCACATAAGACTCACCACAACCTAAAAACACAACAACCTAACTTAACCTAACTAAGGAATAGGGAAAGAGCTACTTCCGGACCCCAATACTGTGTCCGCAGAAACGTATGGCCCAGTGCATTACAATCGTCATAGATCGTTCTCACATCCCTTAGGTAATGTGAGGCGAAGACGGAGTTGCTCCTCCAAAAGGTGCAATCAAGGATGTCCTTGATTGACATGTTCTTTTGGAAGGCAAGAGAGTAGCGACGGCTCGTACTTCGTGCGCTTTTTACTCGGAAGAGGCTCAAATCAGTCTTCTGGAAAGATGAATGAGCCTCCCGAATGGTGTCCCTTAGAAAGAAAGCCACAGCATTCTTCGATAAAGGTAACTCTGGCCTCTTCACAGAGCACCAGAGGTTACCTGAGGGACCTCTTACCTCTTTAGTTCTATGCACGTAGAACTTGAGAGCCCTTACCGGGCAAAGGACTCTCTCTTGGTTCTTGGCCCACCAGACTTGACATACCCTTGATCTCGAAGTCTTCGGCCAACGGGTTCGAAGGATTTTACATTCTTCGCCAAGAAAGATGGGTTCAACGAGCAGACAGCATTGTCCCCTTTGAAGCCCGATTAACTTGCTAAACGCTTGAATTTCACTAACTCTCTTAGCCGTCGCAAGAGAAGTTAGGAAAAGAGCCTTCCTTGTCAGGTTTCGAAGAGACGCTGTCTGAAGCGGTTCGAAAGTGTTCGACATAAGGAATTTCAGGACTACATCCAGATTCCATGATGGAGGTCTCATTTGAGGAACCTTCGAGGTCTCGAAAGACCTCAAAAGGTCATGAATATCCTTGTTGTCAGACAGGTCTAGGCCTCTGTGCCTAAAAAACCGCTGACAACATTGCTTTGTATCCCTTGATGGTAGGGACCGCTAATTTCTGCACATTTCTGAGAAATAGCAGAAAATCAGCTATCTGGTTCACAGAGGTCGCAGGAAGAGGAAACTCCCTCCTTTTTACACCATGCCCTGAAGGAAGCCCACTTCGACTGGTAAACAGCTCTTGGGTGGAACACGTCTCGCCTAGTGCGATTGCTCTCGCAGCTGCTTTCGAAAAAACCTCTCGCTCTGGCCAACTTTTCGATAGTCTGAACGCAGTCAGACTCAGAGCGGAGAGGTTTTGGTGAAACCTTTCGAAGTGAGGCTGTTTGAGTAGATCTTCCTCCAGGGCAATGTCCTTGGAAAGTCTACAAGGAAAGGACATGACCTCTGTTAACCATTCTCTCGCTGGCCACCATCGGAGCGATCAGGGTTAACCTTGTCCCTTCCGAGGCCGCAAAAACTTCCTCATGACTTCCCCCAGAATCTTGAATGGTGGGAAGGCATATAGGTCTAGGCCCGTCCAATTCCAAGCAAAGCGTCTACCGCTATTGCTTCTGGATCCAGGACCGGGGAGCAGTAAAGAGGAAGTCTCTTGTTCCTTGACGTTGCGAATAAGTCGACCAGTGGACGTCCCCACAGCGTCCACAGGTCTCGACAAACGTCCTCGTGTTAAGGTCCATTCCGTCGGAAGGACTTGGTCTCGACGACTGAGAAGGTCTGCCCTGACGTTTTGCACTCCTGCAATGAATCTCGTCAGGATAGTACCTTCTTTCTTTTTGCCCACAGCAGAATCTCTCTCGCTAGGGAGTACAACGTTCTGGAGTGTGTTCCTCCCTGGTTTTTTTTAAATAAGCGAGTGCTGTGGTATTGTCCGAGTTTATCTGAACAATCTTGTTTTCCAAACTCTTCTCGAAGAACTGCAGGGCCAGAAATACTGCTGCCAGTTCTTTGACATTTTTATATGCCAGGCTACCTGTTCCCCTCTCAGGAGCCTGACACTTCCTTCCCCCCTAGTGTTGCTCCCCATCCTGTGATGGAAGCGTCTGAAAACACACTAGGTCGGGGCTCAAAAGACTTAGGGACACGCCCTCTTGAAAGCTTCTGAGGGTCCAACCACCATCTTAGGTGGTTCTTGATAGGAATCGATATTCTCAATACTGCATTGAGATCGTCTTTGGCCTTCCACTCGTCTGCCAAGAAGAATTGGAGAGGCCTGATGTGCAGTCTTCCCAAGGAAACAAACCTTTCCAGCGAGGAAATGGTCCCCAGCAGACTCATCCATTCCCTCGCCGAGCAAGTCTCTTCCTTAGAAAGGCTGAGATCTTTTCTAAGCCTAGCCGCTGACGTTTCCTGGACGAAACGCTCGAAAAACCACTGAATCCATCTGAATCCCCAGATACACGATGGACTGTGTTGGGGTCAGATGCGACTTTTCGAGGTTGACCAGAAGTCCCAGGGACTTCGCTAAGGCTAAAGTGAACTGCAAGTCCTTCAGACACTTCTCTCTCGAGGCACGCTCTGATCAGCCAGTCGTCGAGGTATAGGGAAAACTCTTATTCCCGAAGAGTGTAGCCACCTCGCTACATTCTTCATCACCACTGTGAACACCATCGGAGCCGTGGTCAGTCCGAAGCACATAGCTCTGAACTGCCATACTTTGTTGTCCAAGGACAAATCTTAGATACTTTCTTGAAAGAGGGTGGATCGGGTGATGTGGAAGTAAGCGTCCTGCAAGTCTAAGGATACCATCCAGTCGCCCGGTCTCAAAGCTCCTAGAACAGAATGAGGCGTTCTCCATCGTGAATTTGATCTTTCCACGAAAAGATTGAGCCTGCTCACATCTAGAACTGGACGCCAACCTGACGACTGCTTTGGTACCAGGAAGATTCTGTTGTAAAAACCTGGAGACTGCAGGTCTGCGACTTGTTCCACCGCTCTTTTGTCGATCATCTGTTGAAGAAGATCGAACAAGACTTTCTTCTTTTCTCCTTGATAGGATGGAGAAAGGTCTCTGGGAGTCGTAGAAAGAGGAGGAAGGTCCAAAAAGGGGATCTTGTACCCCTGCTCCACGATCTTGAGGGACCAAGAGTCCGTGTCTCTCTCTCTCCACGCTCCCGCAAAATACTTCAGTCTGGCTCCGACTGGTGTCTGAAGGACATGCTTTTCACTTGGAAGGCTTTGGCTTAAAGGAAGCTCTTCCTCGTGAAAAACCCTCCCTCTCCCTCGAGGAGCTGCTCTCGAGGGGGGAGCCCCACGAAAGGGCTTAACTTTCTTCGGCGGACGAACTGCAGCCGAAGAGGTTGAAAGGTAGGCTGACCGTCTAGTAGACTGGGCCAAAAGGTTCCTGAGTAGCCTTCTCTTGTAAGCTATTCGTCAGGTCCTTAACCCAAAGTCTGGGGGAAGAGATGGTTCGAAGAGGCGAAAACAACAAATCCGCTTTCTGAGCTGGCGTCACCGAACGAGCTGTGAAATTGCACAGCAAAGCTCTCTTTTTAGTAAAGCTGTTCCAAAGTGAGATACGAGCTCCTCCGAACCATCCCTGACGGCTTTGTCCATACATGCTAACACGTTGGACAGCTCCCCCAGACTAAGAGATTCTGGGCTTCTCGCTTGCATATCCAGAACTCCCAAACACCAGTCAAGGAAGTTGAAGACTTCCAGCGTCCTGAGCAGACCCTTCAAATGATGGTCAGTCTCCGACGCGGTCCAAGTTACCTTGGCAGAGGGTAAAGCGATCTCCTCTGCAAATCCACAAGGCTGGAGAAATCTCCCTGAGCAGAAGAAGGGATACGAATTCCCACTTCATCTTTGGTTCTATACAAATGCCCCCTTTTCCACTAAGTCTAGTAGGAGGCAAGGCGAAGGTCGTCTTACCTTGCTCTTCTCTTCGAATCATCCAGTCCTGGAGCTTTTTGAAAGCACGTTTGTTGATAGAGAAGTTTCATCTCTACAAACTCCGGTGTTTTCCCAGTTTTAGATGAGGAAAACTGCGAAGGAGGAGACTTGGGAGCTGCGGGCTGAAATTTATCTTCAAACAAAGACGCAAGAGTCGTACGAGGACCTTATAGTCCGAGATAGAAGGGGCTGTAGCAGGTTCCTCTTCCGCCGATTCGGCAGAATTACTTAGCTCTCCTTCTTCTCTAAACGGAAGAGGAGACCGTCTGTCAGGAGAAGGCGTCCTAATGGCGGGTCTTGGCTTTAACAAAGGACCCCTATCCTTGATAGATGCAGCCTTAATACGGCTGTCTTCTTTATGACGCTTACTGCTCGTTGACGGTAGAGCGTCCTGAGGAGGACGAGCGTCCTCAGCGCATTCCGCAGCAGTCTCACCTGCTCGAGAAGCGTCCTTACATTTCTTCGCTGGTATACGTGCCTGTGCACGTAAACTAGCGTCTGGGGAAAAGACTTCTTGATCAGAATCCCCAAAAAACGTCTTGAAAGGAGGTTTCTGAACGTCCTGGCGAGCTTCTGCAAGTTCCTGTTTAGCGTCCTGGTGAGCGTCCATGCGAGCGTCCTGTCTTAGCGACCTGGCGAGCGTCCTGGCGGACGTCTTGCCTAGCGTCCTGGCCAAGCGTCCTGACGAACGTCCTGCTTAGCGTCTTGCCAGGCGTCCTGACGAAGCGTTCTTGACAAGGCGTCTTTGACGAGCGTCTTGCCAACGTCCTGCTGAACCGTCCGTCCCGTACCGAGCGTCCTCCTCAAAAGCGTCCTGACGTAACGTCCTTCTAGCGGTACGAACGAGATCGGCGAATCGCCGAAGGAGAAGCGATCGGCGAACGAGACGAAGTAGGAGAAGGCGAAGGAGACTGCTTAGTCCTCTTGACAGGCAGTCTAAGGTCCTTCCTTCGCTTAGGCTCGACTGCATGCTGGGCGAGTCCTCTGAGCCATAAGCGAGGATAGCTGGTCCTGAAGGGACAAAAGGATGTTCTCGTCGGGGAAGAATGAGCAGAGGAAGCAGGATGATCCTGTGGAGAAGACGAGGGGCGAGGGGACGCCTCCCTTCCTTCTCACAGGTACAGCTACCTGTTTCACAGGTATACGCGCCTGTGCACGCAACCATAGCGTCCTCATCGGAGGAAAATCCTACCTCTCTTCTGAGGCGGAAAGACATCATAAGCGTCTTCCGACGAAAGCGGCGAAAGAGGACGTGAAGCGTTCCTCCGCAAGAAACGTCCTCTTTTAACGGACGAGAGTCTCTCCGAGCGCTCCACCCCTTGCGCGGGGAGGACGCTTCGGAGGACGAGAAGCACTCTTTCAGGACGCGTGCTCGTGCACGGTCCTGGCAGCCTGGGTCTTTGCTACATGGTCTGCCGAAGGGACGCCAGATCGGTGGGAAGCCCCCGTAACCCTCTTGCGGCTTTCGACATACCTCCTCCCTGGGTCTTGGGTGGAGTCTGATAGAGGTCTAGGCCTAGAGGCATTATGGGGCCGATCTGACGCCCCCTCCACAACACTGGGGGCACGATCACAAACACTTGCACCGAGCCAGTTTCTAAGGCTTCACCTTGTTCTCCAGAGTGCGAAGAGGACTCCAAAATCATAGAGAGAGCATTCGCTTCTCCCGACACAGAATCAGAGCCCGAACGGCAACAGGTTTAGAGTTGTAAACACTACAGGTGTTAGTGCAGGAGAGATGTTAGTTCTACCTTTGGAAGAAACCAACTTCCTTGAGGAAGACCTCCTGATCCTATCGCGCTCCAATTTAAGGGCGATAGGACTCATATACTCTCCTTCATCATCAGTCAGTTCTCACATTCATTGCACCGATGATCAATTAAACAATTAAGCCCCCTACAAACTACATACATACTGTGTGGGGGTCTACCGATGCTTTCGGTAGCCTCACCTTACAATCAGCCCTCACACACACTCTGAAACTCACAACACTTGATCCAGACATATCTTATAGAGAAAAGTCAATCCAAAATCAAAAAACGGTCCACTATCGCGTATGCCAATTCAACAATCCAATTCAATACCAAAAAAAAATCAATCAGATACTTAAAAGCGAGTCAATTTCCAAAAAATACCTGCAGCAGAGGTCTGTAAACAGATGTTTACCGACCGGCGACAGAAAAAAAATATGAATAGAAAATGGGAATGGTTCCTGATATCCGCCTCCCAGCGGCGGGAATGGGTACTACCACCTGGCCGCCACTGCGTGTCCGCGAGTTTTGAAATTTTCTGTCGGACGTCAGAAAATACAGCTATCTATATATCTGTCAGGTAAGTGGCATGAAACAAACAGTTTTTTGGTTCTACCACCCTTAATAATTGAAATTCTTCACTTTTTTTTTTGAAGTTTTGTTAAAATGTTAATATTTCTACACCTTCCCACATTTTCAAAATTCATCCCATGTTGCTGTATCACAATTTTCTCAAAATTTTGAAATTCACATAATTACCTAAAAGGTTGTGCAAATTCCTTAGATTTAATTGTCCCTCTTTCTTTCAGAGGTAAATAATCACTGCTCTACCATGACATAATGGGTGAAGTCAAGATCAAGGACACTAGCCAGGAACTTGAAGAATCACGTCGCCTGGCAATCTGAAATGTTTTACAGGATAAATCATGCTTTATCCACAAACTTACCAAGGCTAATAACTACTACTTAGCTATAGCAGATGAAGTAACAATGTTAAAGATAATTCATCCTGACACCAAACTTGCACTACATCATAATAAGTTTGAAGTTCTGGACCCCCCTCATCTGAATGCTTCATGTACACTGGTCGTATCCCAGGCGGACAGCTTGGTATACAATCAATCAATCAGAAGAGCTTAAGTATGAAATTGAGGAACGGAATGGGGTGAAGGTTACAGCAATCACCAAGCTCCCCAACACTAAAACTACATTTAAAGTGAAACTTGAATCTTCCCAAATGGTGAGTGTGTGTCTCATTAAAGGACTTCCCATCTCTGGCCAATCCTTCCCACCTAGATTCCTAAGTCAGGAGATTTATGTTGTTCCACCCCAGTGTATGAGATGCTACAGTTACGATCATGCGAAAAAGAACTCCCCCAAACCAACCACTTATAAAATCTGCTCAATATGTGCCTCAGAAGAACACTATTGGACTGATTGTGTAATAATCACATTAAAAGTCATATATTTTCCATATATGTAAATAAGCCCATGACCCAAGGGGTCACTGGCGAGACAAGGAGTGTGATATGAGCTAATAAACAGGACGCAAGCTAGACGCTGCCGCGTTATGTCTGCGACGCCCTGGTTTGCATTTATTTGTGTGATCAAATGCATTGTCTTGTAAAACAGGTCACAGTGCCTTCCTCTGAGAAGATGGTGACCTATCACCCGCAGAGACAACACGTGACATCCTAGTCACATGTTCGTCTGTCTGTATGTTATGTATGCTGAGATAAGCTTTGTTCTACTATCTTTGTACAAGACTTTGTAACTTTAGATCTCTACTTCCCTTCATCAAGACCAGGGCCCGTATTTATCATAGCTCCTATGACATCTCATAAATACTCTCTCTTAAGTCACTCAATCACTCATAGTTAAGAGGAACTTCTAAGAGTGTTTTATCAACGCTCCAAGAGAATCTCTTACCTATGAAAAACGGTATGTTTAGGAGAAACTTTTAAGCGAAGATCTCGCTAACAATAGCGGAAAATATAGTGCTACCATCCGTGAATATACGATTTTTGCCATTATTTTAATTAAAAAAGTATTTTAAAAATTCAATATATTCATTAATTATGATATTAACCTTGTGATCTGAATATTATTGTTGAATTCAAAAGTATTTATTTTCCGGGTACCTATATTTTGTTTTGTAATTTTGGCGGACGCTTCAAACAACAAACAGACCATAGTTTCCGCTGGGCTTTCGCTCTGCTATAGCCTACTAGTTAGAAATGGATTCAACACCAACTGCAGTGCCTGTGAGTAGTAGTCCAAAACCCAAGAGGCAGAGGAAGGCAAATTGGAGGCAAGACGCTTGTCTTCGTCTGTTGCAGCTATAGACGAAAACAGGGCTGTAATAGAAGGGGAAAAATTCAACACGGAGGTGACGGCCAAGATGAGACGAGACACATGGGAAGACGTCACCAAAAAACTTAATGCCTCTTTTCCCGAGTCGACCCGCATTCTGATGCTAAACCAACTAGAGCAACCCAACGTATTTCAATAAAAAGTATATACAGAAATAGGTATGTATTGCGTAAGTAATCTAAAAACATTTATTCTAATTTTACACGTAGTTGCTTGGAATTTTATTATATACTACAGATAAATAGGTAGGTGAAATGAGTATGTATATACAGTGTATATGTATGGGTATATGTATGTATGTACATAGTAAATTCAAGTATGTAATATAATTAAAATATAAAAAAAGATGTCTAGAATCTAAGCTGGTTATGTATTGTTACAAGAAAGACAATAATACTCTCATCAAATAAAATTCTGAATGTAATTATGTTAAAACTGTAAAATATTGCATACTTTCTCTAATAAAAGATAAATAAAAACCCTTTGAAAACATTGTACATCCTTTGGAAGTGCTGGGTTTGGCTTTGATATTTTTTCCCCCAAAAACACAATAGGCAACAATCTTATAAGAAATAGTCCTTAATATGATGACGGCATTTATTATATCAGATCCCATGTTCATGTAAGCAATCGAAAAGGGAACTTGAGGTGCGAAAAAAAGTCAGCACAAATATAGCATCAGGAGAAATATATAGTACCAATGCTATTAATGTCCATATTCAATCATGTAATGACACCATTTTTTTGGAATAGTTCCCAAGTACTGGGTGCAAACTAAGCAATGTTGTCCTTTCCCTAAGAACATATTTTAATTGTTAAATGAATTGTTTTAACATATTTTTGAGTTTTGAAAACCTTCGAACTGGTTGTAAATCTTTAAAATAAATAGGTTATTACAAGCCACTGATTTTCCTGTATGTCAATGACCAATGTTTATCTAACTGCTTATTTTTATTTTTCTGTTTCTTATATTTTACTTTGAATGTACTGTAAACAGCTGCAAGGAATTTCTGCTTTTCTGTTCCCCTGTGGACTATACCTCATAATCTATCTTCGTGAAAAAGGAAGATAAAAACCTCACACACACACACACACACACAGCATATATATACAGGTGGCCTGCGGTTAATGGCGCAATCACTCCAACGGCGAATGGACGGTTTAACGGCGGTCGTCCAAAAATATTCATAAAAAAATAAGGCATTTTAAAGGCATCTTTATGGCACAAATTTTCAGTTAACAGCGCCGCTAGCGCCGTTGTCTAACGAGTTCATACATTTGTAGAAATGCCGTTCAGACCATAAAGGTTATGCAAAATTATATTAACAAATTTTTTATGGAGAGTTGATTGCGTAGGTATTAGGGTAAAATATATGCCTCTGACTCTGTTCTATGCCGATATCGAGTTACATAAGTGCAAATTTAGCTATGGATTATGTCGATTCATACATGTTCATGCTTTTGCTTAAAATGTGTATGGAAAATGTATACGTGAAAGGCATTTTTATTTCTGTACAGAAAATAGATACAAAGGCAGCTTTTTTTGAACCTGCCCCTCACGTTATTAAATACGATATTTTTTCATGTTCTTTCTTGTAAGCCGCCGCCTGCCGCTCTTCCGAAAATATAATTTAAAAAAAGTGCAAATTAGCGATCGATTTGTCGATTTTATAAATGTTTATGCTTTTATGTTTAAAATGTGTATGAAAATGTATTACGAATAGGGTATTTTATTTCTGTGCAGAAATATGATAAAAAGGCAGCTTTTGAAACTCCCCTTCAAGTTATCGACTACATTGTTTTTTTTTCAAGTTCGTTCATGTATGCCGCCGTCTGCCGTCTCTCCGAAAATATAGAGTTAAAAAGAGTGCAAAATTTAGCGATTGATGTGTCGATTTTTCAAATGTTTATGCTTTTATGTTTAAAATGTGTATGAAAATATATTACGTAAAGGTATTTTCATTTTTGTACAGAAATAAGATATAAATTAAGGCAGCCTTTGTAACTACGCTCCACGTTGTCAGGGGATGGTTTTTCATGTTCGTTCTTGTCCGCCAGTTCCAAAAAATGCATTGTGTTATTTTATCAATTATGCATCTTTTCCATAAATCTTTAAAAAGTTATACATTATTTCACTGTATCCAAGAATATTGTATGTATTCTCATATTGTATTTTAACCCTCTTACGCCGATTGGACGTATTAAACGTCGAGTCAAAATGTCTCCTGTATGCCGATTGGACGTATGATACGTCGGCTCAAAAAAGTTTTTTTAAAAATTCGCGGAAAAATACTTATAGGCCTACCAGCCAAAAACTTTTGAATCACGCGCCTTGGGGGAAGCTGGGAGTTCACGGATCAAGGCGTTGTTTTGTTTACAATCGCTACGCAGGCGCGCAAGCGCAAATTTCTTTCTTATTGCACTAAAAAAGTATCAGTGACACATATCAAAAATTATTTCGTCACTTTGACATAATTTTTGCACCACCATTTTAAATTATCCTTTACATGAAGTATTATATATGAAAATGGTGCGCAATTTTATGTAAAATACACAGAAAAATACTCATGATTGTAGCTTTTATCAGTTTTGAAATATTTTCATATAAATAACAATAAGTGCAAAAATTTCAACCTTCGGTCAACTTTGACTCTACCGAAATGGTCGAGAAACGCAATTGTAAGCTAAAATCTTATATTATAGTAATATTCATTCATTTGCCTTCATTTTGCAACAAATTGGACGTCTCTAGCACAATATTTCGATTTATGGTGAATTTATGAAAAAACTTTTTCCTTACGTTTGTGCGATAACTCTTCCGATAAATTTTTTCGTGCGATTGTCCTAATGTTTGAACCCTTTTAAATTTGCCGTTACATAAAGTTTTATATATGGAAATGTGCGAAATTTCATGCACAATACAACAAAAAACACCCATGGTTGTAGCTTTTATCAGTTTCGAAATATTTCATATAAATAACGTTAAGTGCAAACATTTCAACTTTCGGTCAACTTTGACTCCACCGAAATGGTCGAAAAACGCAATTGAAAGCTAAAACTCTTATATTCTAGTAATATTCAATCATTTACCTTAATTTTGCAACGACTTGGAAGTCTCTAGCACAATATTTTGATTTATGGTGAATTTATGAAAAAAAAAAAAAAACAAAAAAAAAAAAATTTGCCATTACGTCCGCGCGGTAACTCTTCCGAAAAAATCAGAATTTTTTTTGTGCGATTGTCGAAATGTTTGCACCATTTAAAATTAGCTGTTACATAAAGTTTTATATATTAAAATGTGCGCAATTTCATGTAGAATACAACTAAAAATGATTGAAGGTTGTAGCTTTTCTCTTTTTTTGAAATATTTGCATATAAATCACGATAAATAGAAAAAAATCACGTTCGGTCAAATTTGACTACCAAAATAGTTGAAAAACGCAATTGTTAGCTAAAACTCTTACGGCCTAGTAATATTCCGTCATTTTTCTTCATTTTGAAAACAAATTTGAAGTCTCTAGAACAATATTGTGATTTATGGTGATTTGAAAAATATATTACCTTCAACTCCGCGCGCCGATTCGCGGCCGCAAGTCTCCGAAATACGTACATCGCATTATCCTAATATTGCTCCTTTTCATATTAGCCGTTTTATAGTTTCATATATCAAATGTGCGCAAATTCATGAAGAATACAATAAAAAATAAGTGAAGGTTGTAGCTTTCTTTTTTATCTCCGAAAATATGTGCATATAAATAATTATATATATAAAAAGAAAAATTTCGACATTCGGTCAAATTTAACTCGTCCGAAATGGTCGAAATCTGCAATTCTAATCTAAAACTCTTCTTACAGTATCGTAATATTAAATCATTTGTCTTAATTTTGAAACAAATTGGAAGTCTCTAGAACAATATTTAGAATTACGGTGGTGAATTTTTGAAAATAACATTTTTTACGTCCGCACGTTACGAGTTCGTACATCAGTTTGTGATAATATTTTTCCGGTGTTGCTTTTATTGTTTTACTATTTATTATATATCAAAATGACTGCAATTTAGTGTACAATACAACGAAAAAAAAAAAAAGTAACTCGTTTAGCTTTGACCGTTTTTGCACAGCGTGATTTGAATACAATTATCTAATAATTTTTTTTTTTTTTCGCTACCATATCTCGCATTATTTACATATGATAATGATATTTTTCATTTCTGATGATTGCATACTAAATTTCAGGCAGTGACAAAAAAAAATGAGCCAAAATGAACTCTTAATATTCAAAACTAAGCGTGCTGTGATTTTTTGAAAAAATGATTTTTTTCCGCTAACTCCAAACCGGCGCCGCATACAGGAGAGGTTTTGATTTTTTAGGGCTTCGGCGTAAGAGGGTTAAAATACTACGGCAAACTTAAGCCCGTATTCCATGGAGCGGCCAATGTTGTGGTTTGAAATCAGCTGATGAATAATAAGAGTTTGTTTCACCATAACGCAATTCTGAGCGAATGCTCTTGCTTCTAGTTAGCATAAACGAATATCTATATACTTGACTTATATGAGACAAAGTTATTTTTCCTTATACAGCGTGTTTTTAGGTGGAAATATTTATTGAATATGTCTCATTGTGAATGTGAAACTACTATTTTTTTTCGTTAACAGATTACGTTGGCGGCATGTTTATTGCGTAAAAAATTATGTGATTCCGTTTGCAATAATCTTTATATCATCGTAATACGAACTTTACGTTATTATCTTATATCGGCGTGAAACCAACAGTAGTTTTGATTAAAACTAAATGATTTTTATCTTCCCAATTTTTATCTACAGTTGTGTGTGATGGCAGACGTTTACTGCAGTTTTATCCTTGTTGCCGATGTACGATTAATAGTCATTAGCAGCTTGACAGTTTTTCTCAGCTTCAGTTATAACTAGGTTTAAATTTTAACGGTATATTTCCCCTATGTTGATCTTTAATCTAATTGATCTCTGATCAATAGCGAATAAGTTATTACATTAAGATATCCGAGTTCTATTCTATACATAACGCCATTTATAACAAATATGGCAATGTTGCATTGTAGTACGATGATCGAAATACAAGCCAAACAGAGTTTATCCAGTTCGGTTGTACTTAGAAAAAAAAAGAAAAAAAAAAGTAGTTTCTCGTTCGGTTGTTCATGGCTGTACACGTTCACAGCAACGAGTATAATGTTAAAACCACACTTTAACCATTCTCTTTTGCTGTTATTGAAGTTATGTAACTAGAAGATGGATAAAAGTTAGGCATTGTAATTTGATCTCTCATAAAATCGGACTAACGTAAGACTAATGATCATAACCTGAACACTACAGCTACCTGTACACTGTATAAACTTTATTATATCTTTACATACTCTAGACAACCCACATGTACTGTACAGTAAATTCTCTAGTACTAAACTGCATAATATAATTTTACTTATTGCGCCGTTGTGGGATTACGGCGCCTTTGATTTTGCTGGTCTACAGTTTCGAAAGAAGGTGTGCTGCGGCCGTGTAGGCTTTAAATCGCTCAGTCGAATCGCTTGGCGTCGGTGGCCAGGAACGGAACCCCTGCTGTAACCGAGGGCCGCTGTATATATATTATATATATATATATATATATATATATATATATAATATATATATATATATATATATATATATATATATATAAATATACATACACACACACACAAATATATGGACATGAAAGAGGTGAAAGCACTAGTACTATAGGCCTAGTGCTCCTCTCTCGCTACTAACCAAAAAAGCTCTAAGGATTTTAATTTCATTCCATTCTTGACCCTTCGTGTCTAATCCTGCGCCAATATAGTGATCAAAATAATAATTCATTTAATTTTGAGAGAGAGAGAGACTGCTATGTTAGAAAACCACCGCAGAAAACCTCTGTGCGGTTGGCAATCGCCTCTCTGATCAAGTCAGTCACATACATGAGGCCACTTTGATTAACTCTATATCTTTTTTTAAATTCACTGTCGTCATACACATCGAGATATCCAGTCTTGGACGAAAATTCCTCGGGCGGCGAACGCGGTGTTCTTGTTCGTCTGCCATGTTTACAGTCTGTGACTACCGCTATGAGAAACTCCTAAGTACTTAGGAGACCCCTCCACCACTCTTAAATCTCTGCCTGAGATACGAGTACTCATAGCGCGTAAGAGGCTTCGTAAAATTCTCTTAGGATTTTCATAACTTTAAGAGTTTTAATGATTTAAGAGTACTCTTAAGGATTTGCGAGCTTCATAAATACGGGCCCAGTTCTCTAAAAAATCACTCTTCCTCTACTCAAGAGATGTAGTTTCCAAATATATGTTAAGTTTGACTACGATGAGTTTGAAGTCTTCACCTCTATACCCAAAGAAGATACTAACGAAACTTAGAACTTCTCTCTGCATCGATGTCACTCCGACGAGAATGGGAAGTAGCCAATACAATACTTGCGTATAACATCGCAGGGAATAACATCCAACGGGACGCCTTTCTATACATAGGCATATCCCGTACAATTGCACCAACCAAGCAAACCCAAAGTGCATCTCATGTAATGGTGATCACTCAACCATGGCAGCAAGATGTCCAATCAGGAAAAAACTTGACTAAAGGACAAGGCTAAAACAATCAAGAACCAACAATCCAGATTACACCAACCAAGCCACAGCCTCAACTGTCTCCGAATAGTTCTATTACACCTAACATCATCATCTCACTCCATCAGCTCACTGTAATGAACACAGCAATAATCACAGCAAATTTGAGTGAAACAGTTGAACCAGGCACTTTCCAAACAATGATGGACGCCTTCTACAAAGCTAATGGACTACCGTTGGTTAAAATTCCTACAGAGGCTATCAAGCTAGCCAAGAAAGTTTCAACAATGTTAAAATCAAACAATCAAAATAACACCAGCCCTAATCAGCCCCTGACAATTGATAACGACATGGAAACTGAAGAAGCCAAAAGGAAAAGAATACTAAGCGATTCAGACTCTGAAGTTGAAATGCCTTCACACCCTGCAAAAAAACAGCCACCTCAATAATCACAAGCATCAACCTCAACCTATAACACTACAGACCCTGAAATACAAGGAGCTTTGGCTCTTCCTAGCCTCCCTTCCATCAATCAAACCAAGAACCCCAAAATTGGACTAAGACTATACATTTCCATCAACACGGCAAACCCCGAAAAACCAACCCACAATACCCTCAAGAGGATGATTTTTTACTATAAAACGATGAAGTACATCTTCACAGAGAAATTAGACAATAACACAGTCAAACAATACATTACTGAAGGGACTGTTAATAGAACTAGACAAATATAGCAGCAGGATCACGAGGATAAACCACGACAAATTCCAAAAATTGAACGCAGGCTTCTTTGCCTTAAGGAAAAGGACCATAATGGACACTCTCACAGTCACTCAACATAACGTCTTAAAATGGACATTCCTTCGTAGTAAGGAACTAAGTAACATTTATTCCTCTTTCTTCCCACATCTTACACTTCTAAACTCCACGGGGATACTCAACTCCACTCATATCAAGATCTGGAACTACAACGTTTTTCAATGTAACACCACTAACGATCAAAATGCCGGGACGGCAATAGCAGTAAGACAGGATATCACGGTCAAGTTAATTGATGGATTCAATCATGACTTAATTGCAGTAGAACTACAGACAGTTTGGGGACCAGTAATTGTAGCAACTACAGTGGGGCCTCGCTTAGTCGCGGATCAGCAATCACGGATTCAGTTAATCACGGGTTTTTCCTTGGACCACTTCTAAGTCTATATATCCTGGTATGGATCACAGCATCGCGGGCTTGTCGGTGGTAGGCTAAGCCTCGTCCGGTTCCGATAACCAACAAATGCATTAACATATTCACATTATGATATTAACTGACAATAAAGGTAATAAAACCATTCTCACCTTATATATTATTAGCATATCTTCATAATATATAGCCTATTCATGGAATAATTTCACGTCATTGACATCAACTTGTAGTTGAGCGGCCAGCAGAAATGTAAACATTGAGTTACACTTCACAGCACCTTTGTCATTCTTAACCTTTTAGAAATGTTAATAGTAGTAGTTTAATTACAGTAGTAATAACATTTAGGAAAACATAAATTTTCAATTTGAACTTCATTATTGTTTTGGTATAACGTAATCAACTTCTCTGAACACTGCAGTCATACAAAAGATAATTGTCATAGATTATCATATGTTGTTTCAATCGGCGACGAAGCGTAAACGAAATAAAACCATTTTTACCTTATATATTATGGTCATATATTCATAATAAAATGCAAATCTTATATATTATTGGCATATCTTCATAATAAAAAGCCTCTTCAAGGAATAATTCCTTGGGGAATCCATTTTTCAAAAGACACAAATACACTTTACATGTTTACAGTATACAATGAACAATGATTACTTTATTTTGATATGATTACATTAATATTACAGTATGGTACTCTAAGCAGTACAGTAACTATTTTTTATCATAAATGTATATTCATTCACGAAAAACATACATATGACCACCGTGACGTCACCGTTCTACAAAGTACCGATGTATTTTTACATAAGTATCCTCTAAAATCTGTCATAAATCACTTTACTTACTTTTTTTGTGAAGCCCAAATGCTACGTATATTCCGGAAAATTAACGAAATCACGAATTTTATCATAGAGCAAGATTCGCTAATTACCGTTTTCTTCTTCTTTTCATAACTAAATGCATTTTTAGAATAAAACTCATTCACAAATTTTCAAATACTATGAATGTAAATAGCAAAATCTCTCTCTCTCTCTCATCACTTACAGAAAAAAAACTATAATACTAATCTACTATTATTGTAATAAAAGAACAAGATGGTCCCCAAAAGAATAAAAATATGTGTTGCCATATTTTTATTCTTTCTGTGATTTACGAAACTGTGCTTCAATACAACTTTTATAGTTGACTCAATGATTATCACATATTATAACAGTATACGAGAGAATATCTTATCACTATCCATGTTTCATTTCTTATCATCATAAAATATTTAAATACAAATTTCATGTTATTCTCGAGCTAAGATAGTCTAACAGTACTCTAGTCCCAAGCTGCTCTCTCAAGCTATTCTCGTCCTAAGCTGCTATCTCAAGCTATTAAAGTTACTCTCGTCACAAGCTGCTCTCTCTCTCTCTCTCTCTCTCTCTCTCTCTCTCAATGAAATATGAATTACTGTATCATAATATCATAAACTATTATGTACAAAGTTAATAATAATAATAATTCCGTTAATAAATTCGTTTCTTTTAGCAACTAAATTGTTTTCCAAAATAATTCTTTCGGTAATAAACGTCCATCAGCGATTCTAAACGTAAACAAAAGACAAAAACTAGATTTTTATTGCTGTATTTGCTGTTTACATTAATATTATAGTTGGGTGCTGTAATCATTACAGTAAATCATGTTTTCTTATCATAAATATCTTCATTCACGAAATAGATATACTATGTACTTTTAGTTTGGTGCAGCAGCCAAATCATGAAAATAGAAAGGAATTGTTAGGTAATTATAATTTGTTTGCTCATCTGATGCAGGGGAAATTGAAGATAGGAAAGAATAACTTTGAAAACTGTCTTGAATTTAGTTTAGGGTGATAGTTGAAGAAATATTTGGCTGCTGAACTAAAGTAGGCAGTTATAAACATTGAAATAGTAGTCTTGGGTGGGTTAATTATTAAAGTAGGCGGTTTAAAGCAATTTTCAGGGGGGGTACCAGGATAACACGGGTATTTACTTATCATGGGGGGTTCTGGGCCCTATCCCCCGTGATTAGCGAGGCCCTGCTGTACATATTTACTCCCCCAGAAACCCAGTATTTCCTGACCAAGATATCTTGTTCTTAATGAGACACAATATCCCTGTCTATCTATTAGCTGACCTAAATGCAACTCAACAGGCCCTGGGCCATAATAGCACAAATCCTAGAGGCACCTTAATCCAAGGACTTATGAACAGAAATTTAGTTCGCTTTCTAGGAACAGATTTTGACACACATCTCAGCAGAAGATCCACAAGTAAACCTGACATCCTTCTGTCCAACATATCACATTTTTAACTATTCAATCACTCAGGGTCCTTTAACCCTCTTACGCCGATTGGACGTATTAAACGTCGAGTCAAAATGTCTCCCGTATGCCGATTGGACGTATCATACGTCGGCTCAAAAAAGTTTTTTTAAAAATTCGCGGAAAAATACTTATAGGCCTACCAGCCGAAAACTTTTGTATCACGCGCCTTGGGGGATGCTGGGAGTTCACGGATCAAGGCGTTGTTTTGTTTACAATCGTTACGCAGGCGCGCAAGCGCGAATTTCTTTCTTATCGCACTAAAAAGTATCAGTGACACATCTCGGAAATTATTTCGTCACTTTGACATGATTATTGCACCATTTTAAATTATCCTTTACATGAAGTATTATATATGAAAATGTGCGCAATTTCATGCACAATACAACTAAAAAATACTCATGATTGTAGCTTTTAATCAATTTTGAAAATATTTTCATATAAATAACGATAAGTGCAAAAATTACAACCTTCGGTCAACTTGACTCTCAGAAATGGTCGAGAAACGCAATTGTAAGCTAAAATTCTTATATTATAGTAATATTCAATCATTGCCTTCATTTTGCAACAAATTGGACGTCTCTAGCACAATATTTCGATTTATGGTAATTTATGAAAAAAAACTTTTTCCTTACGTCGTGCGATAACTCTTCCGATAAATAAATTTTTTCGTGCGATTGTCCTAATGTTTGCACACTTTTAAATTTGCCGTTACATAAAGTTTTATATATGGAAATGTGCGCAATTTCATGCACAATACAAAAAAAAAACAACCGATGGTTGTAGCTTTTATCAGTTTTGAAATATTTTCATATAAATAACGTTAAGTGCAAACATTTCAACTTTCGGTCAGCTTTGACTCTACCGAAATGGTCGAAAAACGCAATTGTAAGCTAAAACTCTTATATTCTAGTAATATTCAATCATTTACCTTCATTTTGCAACGACTTGGAAGTTTTCTAGCACAATATTTCGATTTATGGTGAATTATGAAAAAAAAAAATACGTTCGCGCGCCGGTAACTCTTCCGAAAAAATCAGAATTTTTTTGTGCGATTGTCGAAATGTTTGCACCATTTAAAAATTAGCTGTTACATAAAGTTTTATATATGAAAATGTGCGCAATTTTATGTAGAATACAACTAAAAATGATTGAAGGTTGTAGCTTTTCTCTTTTTTTGAAATATTTGCATATAAATCACGATAAATAGAAAAAAAACCACGTTCGGTCAAATTTGACTCTACCGAAATAGTTGAAAAAACGCAATTGTAAGCTAAAACTCTTACGGCCTAGTAATATTCCGTCATTTTTCTTCATTTTGAAACAAATTTGAAGTCTCTAAAACAATATTGTGATTTATGGTGAATTTTTGAAAAATATATTTACCTTCACTCCGCGCGCCGATTCGCGGCCGCAAGTCTCCGAAATACGTACATGGCATTATCCTAATATTTGCTCCTTTTCATATTAGCCTTTTTATAGAGTTTCATATATCAAAATGTTCGCAAATTCATGAAGAATACAATAAAAATAATTGAAGGTTGTAGCTTTTTCCATCTTCGAAATATGTGCATATGAAAAAATATATATATTAAAATTTCGACATTCGGTCAAATTTAACTCGTCCGAAATGGTCGAAATCTGCAATTCTAATCTAAAACTCTTACAGTATCGTAATATTCAATCATTTGTCTTAATTTTGAAACAAATTGGAAGTCTCTAGAACATTATTTAGAATTACGGTGAATTTTGTAAAAAAATATTTTTTTGCGTCCGCGCGTTACGAATTCGTACATCATTTTGTGATAATATTTTTCCGGTGTTGCTTTTATTGTTTTACAATGTATTATATATCAAAATGATTGCAATTTAGTGTACAATACAACGCAAAAAAAAGTAACTGGTTAGCTTTGACCGTTTTCTGCACAGCGTGATTTGAATACAATTATGTATGAATTTTTTTTTTCGCTACCATATATCGCATTATTTACATATGATAATGATATTATTTTTCATTTCTGATGGTTGCATTCTAAACTTCAGGCAATGACAAAAAAAGGAGCCAAAAATGAACTCTTAATCTTCAAAAGTACGCGCGCTGTAATTTGAAAAAAATTATTTTTTCCACTTCCGCGCTCACTCCAAACCAGGCCCGGCATACGGGAGACGTTTTGATTTTTAGGGCTCCGGCGTAAGAGGGTTAACTACATCAGACCACCTACCTGTATTATTAAAACTCACTGTGACACCCATTATGGTAGCCACTAGCCCAACACTCGATTTGACCAATGCCAACTGGGACCGTTTCAAGGATATTCTCGATGACTCTCTCTCCAACTATGACGTACCTGATAGCATCATAAAGGATAAATCCTATATCGACGATAAGATAACATTTTGGTATAGGATGATCAAAGAAGCCTCAGAACTTTGTATCCCCCTCAAAACTTTCAGAATCTTACCATATTCCAAAGAAACAGATAATCTCAAGCAGTTACAATATTACTATAAAACAAGCCCTAGCTTTAATAAACAACCAAGGTCCAACACATCAACTATTAGAATACATACAAAATATCAAAGAAAGGATTAAAATCGAAGCGAAGGAACTCATAAACTCAACTTGGGAGACACTACTAAATAAAGTTGAAGGTATCTATCGAAACCCAGGAAAGTTCTGGAAAATGATCAGAAGACTTCTGGGATCAGATTCTCAACCTATACCTACATCTGTAAGTGATTACATAATAAAAATATGGAATGTTATTCCATATATATAAAAGACTAAAACTAAAGAGGTCAACCAGATTGCTTGCAGGAATGTGATCAGACCAGAGACGATAAAGATGACAGATACATACAAGTAGGCTAAGTTGACATGCCGTCACCTGTGGTCATTCATTTGTTTTGAAACATTAGTCCAAGCTCCCTGCTTGCGACAACTACCGCGACCTATAATTCAAACGGCCTACGTAATTAGTAATGTGTCTCATTTTGTATGTATGTTCATATGTTCGAGCTATTGTCTGCTTCCTTTATGACTTGTAACCGAGATGGTAGTGGGAACAGAACAGAATTAGCCATCATCGTTGGCAGAAGCGATCAAGCCATCGTCATTAGAAGACCTGTACAATCATACCTGATCTTTACCATGTAATCTCAGAAGAATATATGTATTTCTGGGCTTGACCTGTGTTGCCCTGTGAAATGGTTCCTTTGATACTATTTCTGAGGAATAAATATTGCTATTCATCCTAGAGAAAAAAGAAACAATATAATGCCAAGATAAATGGCTCGCTCACTTCTTATAGAAATGTCGGTATAGTAAGAAGCGAGTGGAATCACTACCAGAGGTCCCTTGCCATTTAGCTTCTTCCTTCGACAAAAACCCCGAACTACGGAGGAGCCGTGCTACAGCTCCCGGTCTACTACTACCGTGAGCGCCTACGACGCCTGAGACGTCATTCCTTCGATAGCACGCGTTACAACCACACGTTAGAATTTTTCTGTGCTGTGTATCGCTCGATTTTGGATTATCTTTTATTTTCAAGATGTCTTCAGCTTCTGCTTCCAAGTTACTGATCTCATTTTATGATGATCTTCGTGTTATATACATATTCGGAGCCTTATCGGCCGGTATGCCCCTCGACCGCATGGCGGTACGGGTTCTCTCTTTCGGTCTTCCATACCGTTAGGGATTTCCCTTTTCTCAGTACTTTAGATATGGTTACTTATACATAGTCTCTATATCTTTCATGCAGTTAGTTTTTTAGTTAGGCCTCCACGGGGCACGCTCCAACCGCACGTTTCGGACCTTAGTCTAGCTACGCCTTACATTGTTAGGAGTTTTATCAGTCACGATTTTGAGAGTCCTATCATCTTAATTATTCTGATGTTCTCTCTTACCTTCTCTAGTTCCTGATTACCATTAATAATATTATAGGTACTAGGTTGGCTAACATACACCATGCTTCGGTATGGCGATTAGCTTCCCTGTTATCACTTATTTTACCGTTAAGTTAGGCTTTCATACCCCAATTGTCGATTGGTGATTAGCCTGCCCCCCGTTTTCTTGAACTAGAGGTTAGATTAGGCTAACATACCCCTTTCTTCGGATCGGCGATTAGCCTATTTTCTGTTTGCTTAGCTTCATGTTCCCCGTGTTAGCCTAGCTTTAAGATATCGCTTTAATTTTATTATTTGATTGATTATTATAAGTAATCCTATATATATCAGTGATATTGATGTTGTTCCGACGGTTCTTCCCCACCTCGTGTCTTTCACCTGGCTGGGAAGACCACCGGTTGATCACGGTGAGCCACCCGGTTACGGGGTCCCCCTCCCGTCCCCCCATTCCCCCCCTCCATACATTGCCATCCACGTCGATGGGTGATAACTCGTTTCTCACAGCTAGCGTCCGAGTCTGCATGAGAGGGGGGTGATCACGGGACTGGTGGGGATCTCCCTCCCCTACTGGTGTTCTCACTCGTCATGTGCCTCGCGGGCTCGGGACCTCCTCCCCCCTTCTTCTCCGTCCTTAACTGGCCGCTCAGGGGGAGGGCTCCCCTACCCCACGTTCTTCCCTACCCTTTCCCCCCCCAGTTCAGTCCGGCAGGTGTCTATCCGCCGCTACCGAACATAGAGAGGGGGGGAGGGAACCACTGGGTTTCCTATCCACTTAGGATAGTTCACACGAGCACTTACTGATATAATGGGTTTTTATTTTGTTTATTTAATGTTTAGAAT
The DNA here is from genome assembly GCF_015104395.2 of Macrobrachium nipponense. Taxonomy (NCBI): domain Eukaryota; kingdom Metazoa; phylum Arthropoda; class Malacostraca; order Decapoda; family Palaemonidae; genus Macrobrachium; species Macrobrachium nipponense. The sequence continues at coordinate 2,459,758 of NC_061109.1, forward strand.
CTTTTGCGTTACGGGGCGGGGGTTTTTTATTTCCGCCTCTCGTACTATCCCTTGCTTCGTTAGAAGTTTGACATTGCTCACTCAATATTAATTAACTCCGGGCCATACGGAGAACTCCGGGCCCTACGGAGTTTATTTTTAATCATATAACAAGTGAGCTTAGGCGGAGGCAGAGACTTTCTTCCCCCCTCGTAACTTTTCTACGTAATATTCATACGTAGATCTCTATCCGTCGGTCCTATTCCGGCACCCACGGATATTTTGGCATATTATACCACCGGAGGTTGTCATTGGTACTCATGTATCCTTTGACTTACAGATGTTGTGCCTGGAGATTGGGTGCAATGCCATCCTCCAAGACCCGTGCGGCCATATAGTATGCCGTTCTCATGCAGGATGTGCAGTGAAAGTGGAGGATTTTATCGTTTGGCATCATGAACCTTGCCAAACCTGCTACTTGCTAGTAGGAGATGCCTCACTAGTAGTAAGTTTCTTAGCACTTTCTTCATTCATTCGTCACCTGGAATACTTGTTATTATTATATACCTTTACATATGAGACACATTTCATATAATCTCAACACAAGACATTCTCCCCTATCCTCTCCCTAACTCTAGACCTTTTTTACAGGGTTCTGATGAAGAAAAGAAGAAAGCTTTGTCGACTCTCAAAGCTTGGGTAGGGGGGGGGTTTTGGCCAGAATTCGAAGGGCCGCCCCTACATTCTTACCCAGGATATGGCGGACCTAGTATTCCCAGGAGCCAAGAAAGGATCAGTGGTGGACCCGATAGCGGCCGCCCCTTTGCTGGCCAACCTTCAAGTCATGATCTCCCTTCAGGAGGGGGATTTCCCAGAGGACGTTGCAGAAGACGTTGCGGCAATGAACCTCGACGTCGAACCCATGGCTATTGACTCCATGGGTACAGGTAAGGTGTAGTAGGGGCAGCTTCTGTGGGTTCTCAGGGCCCTTTCCTGAATTCCCTTTCTCCATCACCTTCTACTGATCCTTCTACTTCCACTTCTTTCCGGGGCTTCACTGAAGAGCAGCGGTCTGTCCGTCCTAAGGCTACTTCAGTGATCCCCAAGGGTAAGATGGCCGAGGAGAAACTTAAAAAGTCTCGCCCCAAGAAATCGGTCATCCTGACAGACACTGTAACTCCGGCTCACCACCCCGGATCAGTTAGGTCAAGGGAGGCCTCTTCGTCTGCGTCGAGGTCCCCCAAACATAGATCACGTAAGGATCGGGTGCTCAAGTCCCTCTTTTTGATCCCGAATCCTTTTCGGCTAATATTCTGGAGCAGGTGGGAGTGATCGTAGGGGCCTGGTTGACAACAAGGTCGGCTCGGTGCCTCTCCCAGCTCTCCAGTTCTGTTACGTCTTCCGGCCAGTCGATCCAATCGCTGGCGGAAGGGCTGGCCGCTCAGGAGAATGCCATCGCCGGGATTCAAACCTCGATCGCGGCAGGTTCCCCCCTAACTGTGCCACCTTCTCCTCTTCCAATGCCAGATTCCAGCCAACTGCCGGAATTCAAGGCGGAAAACCAACCCTTGGAGGTATTGCTTCATATGCCCCGTTTGTCAACGGAATGTTGACAATCGAAGGCATAGGAACTCGAAGGCGTGAGGACTTCGAGTTCCACCCCAGGGACCTTCAACCACCATTCATTGGCTAGTCCGACTAACGGAAGCAGCGATGATGAGAGAGGACAAGGTTCCCAAGGAAACAGTGATCCTTCCGAGGGAACAGGCACAGCAGACTCTAATGAGAAGTCTGGAGGAATGGGGGTGTGAAAACACCCGCATTACTGCCTTTAGAAGTCCTTTCACCATTTTTACTCCGGTGGAAGGGACTCCGCTACCACTGACCCTTAAGGTAGTGGAAGCAACCTTTCAGGCCGCCCTGAAAGACGAGCCCCTGCCCCAACTACGAGAGACGGAACCCACCTCTCTTCTTAGTCCCAGGCTCCGAGGACGTACTTCAAGGGGGTGGGGCAGTTCCTACTTTCTCAGTAGGAAAACTAAAGGCGGGGACTGTGCCACCTCTCTCTTTAGTGAGAGAACTCCCCAGGTTGTCGGACTCCTCATCCAGATGGAGTACGACGCCCGGACTAGGCTCGCGAGATCCCTTTCCTCCATGACTATGGCGGAGATGACGGCTCTTGTATACCAACAAGAGCCGTTGTTTAAAGTTTTTGGCTAAAGGTCTGCTGCACACCATGCAGTGTGACCTTTACGACTTCCTCACAGCCAGGAGGAATTGTAGGAAGCACGTTTCTGGCGGAAGCTTCTTATCCGCCATGAACCGAATAAACTGATTGCTTCCTCAATTTGGGGAACGGACCTCTTTCCAGCACCAGTAGTAGCAGAAGTCCTTCATGAGGCTTCTAAGGTTAACCAGTGCCTCAAAGTCAGGTGGGGGGACTGGTAGCAAGCGGAGGCAGGAATCTTCTGGTCCTAACCAAGGAACAAGAATAGAAACCAAGGAAGTTCTCTCCCTTCCAGCCTTCTCAGCAAGACGTTGGTTCAGGCAGTCCCAGCATCACAAGGGCAACAACCATCGTCGAAGGGTCAACAACAATACCTTGTTCTGGACCCCTCAGTCCCAAGCAATCTCAACCCTCTACTTCCTTTGCTGTCTCGCCAGCCTACAATTCCAACTATGAAAGCCAGAACTTTCAGGCTTTCAATAGGTTTGCGAGAGGTAGCAGAGCAAGAGGTGCCTCTCGATTCAGAGGATCCGGCAGGCTGCTAACAGAGGAAGAGGTTTCCGAGGAGCAAGAGGTGGCCGCCCCTCGGCAAACCAGCAGTGAGAGTCCCAAGGTAGGAGGGAGGCTGTACCTCTTCCGCCAGCGGTGGGTTCAGCCCTTGAGGTCAAAGTATAGTAACAAAAAGGACTAGGTTGGAGTTGGCTAGAGGGCCCTCCTCCAACCAACAGATTCTATCAAGCACCAACAACGGAATTGGTAGAGTATACCGAAGACCTCCTTCTCAAAGGAGTAGTCTCAAGAGTCAACAATTTAAAATTTCAAGGACGCTTGTTCAGCGTGCCAAAGAAAGACTCGGTAAACCGAAGAATCATCTTAGACTTGTCCCATCTGAACTTATTCATTCATTGCGACAAGTTCAGGATGCTGACCGTTTCGCAGGTACGGACCTTACTTCCCCGTGGGGCCGTCACAACCTCTATAGATCTTACAGATGCCTACTATCATGTTCCCATAGCCAGACACTTCCGTCCTTTCCTAGGCTTCAAACTAGGCAACAGATCCTACTCCTTCAAGGTAATGCCATTCGGGCTCAACATAGCCCCCAGGATCTTCACCAAATTGGCGGAAGCAGTAGTGCAAGAGCTAAGGAAACGGGCAATAATGTTAGTGGCTTATCTGGGCAAAAGAACCCCAAACCAAAGAATGCAAAGAAGCAACGGTCAAAGTGATCAAATTCCTGGAACATTTAGGTTTTCAAATAAACAAAACCAAGTCCAGACTAACACCGGAATCTCGATTCCAGTGGTTAGGCCTTCAGTGGGACTTACAATCCCACACTCTATCAATTCCGTCGTTGAAAAGGAAAGAAATTGCAAGAGCTACAAAACAATTTCTCAAACGACAACAAACATCCCGGAGGTGCCAGGAGAGGATCCTGGGCTCACTCCAGTTTGCATCAGTCACAGACGTTCTGCTCAGAGCCAAACTCAAAGATATAAACAGAGTATGGCGCTCAAGAGCGAATTGCAGATCACGGGACAAACTAGCCTCTATCCCAGCGATCTTACGGAAACGTCTCCGCCCCTGGACGGAGACAAAGAATCTTTCAAAAGCAATTCCTCTACAGTTTCCCCCTCCATCATTAGTGATCCACACAGACGCCTCACTAACAGGGTGGGGAGGATACTCCCAGTACGAAAAAGTTCAAGGAACTTGGTCGTTAACATTCCGCCAGCTACATATCAATGTACTGGAGGCCATGGCAGTATTCCTCACACTGAAACGGCTTCGTCCGCCCAAGAACTCACATTTCAAATTAGTTCTGGACAGTGCAGTAGTAGTACACTGCATCAACAGGGGCGGATCCAAGTCAAGCCACTTGAACCATGTCATGATAGCCATCTTTTCTCTGGCAAACAAAAACAAATGGCACCTGTCAGCCACTCACCTGGCAGGAGTCAAGAACGTAGTAGCAGACGCTCTATCACGCTCCGCTCCGTTGGAATCGGAGTGGACACTGGGCAGGAGTTCATTCAATTGGATCAGTCTACAAGTCCCCGGACTCCAAGTAGACCTCTTCACCACGGAGTCAAACCACAAACTCCCTTGTTACGTGGCACCCAACCTCGATCCTCTAGCATACGCTACGGATGCAATGATCCTCGATTGGAACGAATGGAAGAATATTTACCTCTTCCCTCCGGTGAACCTTCTCATGAAAGTTTTAGACACTCAGGACATTCAAAGGCCAAGTAGCTCTAGTAGCTCCCAACTGGCCCAAGAGCAATTGGTTCCCTCTACTCCTAGAGTTGAGACTCCGACCACTACGGATTCCCAACCCAAACTAAACCCAGTTAGTGCAAACTCAGACTGTGTCCGCTTCCTCAAGAATTCAGAAAACCCTAACTTTATGGATTTCCTGAAATTCGCAGCTATGAGGAATGCAGAAATTGATCCCCAGAATATCTCATTCTTGGAATCAGATAAAAGAGAATCTACTCTCCGGCAATATGATTCATCTGTCAAGAAACTAGCTGAGTTCCTTAAGATGTCAAATTCCCAAGTCATGACAATGAACCTAGCCATAACTTTCTTCAGATCATTGTTGAGAAAGGTTTAGCAGCAAGCACTATCACTACGACCAAATCAGCTCTTAAAAAGATCTTCCAATTTGGTTTTAGCATAGACCTTACGGATTCGTACTTTAAGTCCATACCAAAAGCTTGTGCTAGATTAAGATCATCAATGAGACCTAAATCAGTCTCTTGGTTCCTAAATGATGTCCTCAAACTGGCCTCGGACATTAACAATGACTCTTGCAATTATATAACCCTCCTGAGGAAAACCCTATTTTTATTAAGTTTAGCCTCCGGAGCTAGAATATCAGAACTGTCAGCCTTATCAAGGGAACCAGGCCACATTGAGTTCCTCCCCTCAGGGGAAGTCCTCTTATCCCCAGATCGCCATTTTCTAGCCAAAAATAAAGATCCACAGGACAGATGGTCCTCGTGGAAAATCCTACCACTACCTCAAGACATTTCCCTTTGTCCTGTCAGCTCATTAAGAGCCTACCTAAGCAGAACAACTCTGAAATCTTCAGGCCCATTGTTCATTAGGAAGGAAGGTGGTACATTATCCCTAAAAGGGATCAGGCAACAAATGTTATACTTCATTAAACAGGCCAATCCAGAGTCCTTTCCTCGGGCCCACGATGTTAGGGCGGTGGCCACATCTATTAATTATTTCCAACACATGAATTTTGACGATCTTAAGAAGTATACAGGCTGGAAATCTTCAACAACAGTTTTCAAACGGCACAACCTAAAACCCTTAGAAGGCCTCAAATTTCCAGCAGTGGCAGCTGGAAACAGTTTCCCCTGATTCTTAATTTTTACGATAACTTCTTGTAGCCTTCCCTTCTACCTGCCCCATTGCACCCTTACTTAGTTTAGTCGCCTCCATGTATTGGGTTACCTTGAGTTTTGCTTTTGTTCATCATTCTAATTGGATTCAGTTCCATTCTTTTGTATATATCAACTTATAATCCTGTCTTTGCCTGACCTGTAATTTTATTGTTTGTTAGGCTAACTAATTTTAAGTTATAACCCGTGTTTTAGGGCTTATACTTCCCTTAGGGTAAGACTGTAATTTTAGTTGATTATTATACTATTAACCTTACAAGTGTTTAACTTTACCTTCTTAATTTATCTGTACTGTTCCTCAAGCTTGGTGTTTAGCATTCTCTGGTACTATTTCACAGGCCGACACAGGTCAAGCCCAGAAAAGGGATTTTGACGAAGGAAAAATCTATTTCTGGGCAACGACCTGTGTCGCCCTGTGAAACCCCACCCTGTAGTTAGATTATCCTCACCCAGCTTACCCCAAGCTTGGAGGCTATCTTCAGGAATGACGTCTCAGGCGTCGGAGGTGCTCACGGTAGTAGTAGACCGGGAGCTGTAGCACGGCTCCTCCGTAGTTCGGGGTTTTGTCGAAGGAAGAAGCTAAATGGCAAGGGACCTCTGGTAGTGATTCCACTCGCTCCTTACTATACCGACACTTCTATAAGAAGTGAGCAAGCCATTTATCTTGGCATTATATTGTTTCTTTTTTCTCTAGGATGAATAGCAATATTTATTCCTCAGAAATAGTATCAAAGGAACCATTTCACAGGGCGACACAGGTCGTTGCCTAGAAATAGATTTTTCTTGTCAAAATCCCTTTTTTATACTTTGTGTTTTCTACTAGAACCTCACATCATTGCCGAATCATCACGAGTTTAACACATCGTCGTCATAACCAAAGAAGATAATACCGACTTCGTAAGTGATCTACAAACCCCCAAGACACTCCAATGAATATGGAAGTGCATAACCAACCGACTTAGCGTAAGATTATCGCAAATCTAACATTACCTCATAGGGCGCCTTATTATACAAGGCAACAGCCCTAATATTGGTGGCAGACTACCAGAAGAACTCTACAACGTCTTCCGAAGAAAAACCAGAATAATGAATAATGTATCATCAGAAGTCAACGACGACGAAAGCAACTTAGTATCATCGTTTAGTGAGCAACTTCAGAAAACAACGAGAACTCTTCAACGTCTTCCAAAGAAAAACCAGAATAATGAATAATGTATCATCAGAAGTAGACGACGATGAAAGCAAGAGATTCTTCAAGCAACTTATTATCATCGTTTAGTGAGCAATTTCAGTAGTGAATAACTTCAAGAAACAAACCAGACGTGTCTTTTCATACGGCAACGCAAGCTTCGTCTCTCATTAGAATCATTCAAGAAAACATCGTTATTGTGCGTTTCCAGCACTTCAAGAAACAAACCGAAGGCGTCTGCAGCATCGGATCTTCAAGGGCTCGAATCATGCAAACAACGTGCACGGGTGAAACTCAAGCCAAACCAGGTCATCCGCTAAACAGAAGGAGGGTCAAGGCCGTGTGTCGTTATCGGAACACCGTGACTTCCCACAAAATTAAGCTAAGTACAACCTTTTTTATTCATTTGGAGTAACTGAGTGTTTCCTTTGCAGGTCAAATTTCATTATTCCTGTGGCTGAAGTTAAGAGACATTCTTAACCTTACTTTTTTACAGAAATTATCTACACCATTGGGATTTCGCTACTGCGAGTTTTTATCTTTGAGTTTCTGTTTCCAGAAGTTCTCCTGAAATATCATAATCATATACTGTGTTAATTTTATCATTTTGGGTGATTATTAATCCTTTACGCAGAGGACGTCTGTTTTCATACAGATGCATGGATAGGGTTGTTAGGCTCCGTAGTGATTAGAAAACACACAAAAACAAGTGGAAGACCCGTATAAATCTAGATAAATTAGAGGTAATACTATTTTGGGTCAAACAATAAAAGCTCCTTTGCAAAGTCCCGATCGCAGTTTCAGCCTTTAGTTATGCGTAAAAAATCTAACCTCAATGACTCAACTTAACTTTAAAAATACGGCTGGATTGCAAGGAATAACATGTCTGTAAAAAACTTTCATTAGGCTAAATGCGCTGACCAGGATCACTCACTATTTCAAATTTTAGCAAAGAATGAAGTAAACAACAGCAAGTACAGAGTTAATATTGAATGCAGTAGAGATAACTTGTCTTAATAGTAATCGCTCAACTCCTAATAGTTCGTCATTCATACGTTCGTTGCTTTATACGTAACCAACAACAGAATGCTAAAAACACACAATACGTTGCCGATGGTAAACAGTAGCCCTAAAATACAGAATCAAACAAATCGTGCTTAAGCAAACTCGGTTACTGTGTCATCTAGTCAACGGTCAGGGTCAGTTAAATCTGCAGAGTTTTCAAAGCAAAGCACATTCCACACAATAAGCGACTCTAGCAGAGCGGGAAAAACGATGTTGGATCATTTATACCATACCTTATTTTTGTTCATGCCAATACCTTTTTAAATTAAAAAGGAATTTCCCTATGCATCACACGACCGTATCAAGTAATCAGAGCAGGTTCTCGTTTTTTTTTTTAATACATAAGTTATTATAAGTAGTGGTGGATTAAGCCCGACTGTATGCGCCGTAAAAATTAGAATATCTTGTTTTATTCCTTTAGTACACGTAATATCTGTATTTACAGACTCACCGTCTGTTGTTCGAAACTTCTTATGAGAAGTCGGATAAGCGAGCGCTTATCAAGTGTAATTGTAAGATATCCATCTACGTGTATACAAAAACATTACCTTACCTCCTGCAAATAAGGCGTGTTTATCAAAGGAAAATTCTATAAATCCGTTTTGGAAAAAAAAAAAAAAAAAAAAAAAAAAAAAAAAAAAAAAAAAAAAAAAAAAAAAAAAAAAAGGAGACAGTTAATCAAATAATAACTTACATAGAGGAACTATACATTTGTCTCATATATCGTAACATTGTTCAAATGACCCAACAGAATTCTCCCACAACCGCAGTCACAGTTTGCACGCAAAATCTCGAGACGCATGCACCCTCGAATGTCTTAGTGCGTGTAAAAAGACTTTGCTGGGAAATGAAATTTTAATACTTCCCGACACTCTGAAATATAACGATTTCTGCGAACAAAGCCCTAGACACGGTTGACTCGCAGCAACAAGTTAATCTAGTAATCCACAAAACCTATACATATAAATATCGCATTTTTTTTTTTATTGTTGCTAATTTTTAATCACGTCCAATCAGTCGTAGATGAATCTCTCTTATACTCTATCTAAAGTAATATCCGTAAAGTCATTCAAGCAGAGGTGATTCAGCAGAATTTTTTTTTTATCTTTTATCTGAATACCAGGAAGTTTCTCCACTAGCGAGTGATCTCTGGGGAAAAACGGATGTCATTGAAAACAAAATACAGTCTAAGGACAAACATAAAGCTATATACGTACCTTCGTATAGAACCCCACTGAAATTTCAAAATAGAGATAAATGACGAAGTTGAAAAATGTTAGTAATAGGAGTCATTAGGATATCAAATAAGCCCATATAATTTTCCCTCAAACGTCATGCCATAAAAGATCGGACTTGGTGTATCTGCGTAGATTTCTGTCGCTTAAACAAGGAAACTACTCCCGATAGTTTCCAGTGCCATGTACCGACAACATCTTATCTCTGTTAGGTTAGAATAAATTTTTCACCAGCTTGGACTTACTTTAAGGCTTTTACCAGATACCATTACCTAAGTGATTGTACCTCATACACCGTTTTCAGCACACTCAGGGGACATTATCAATTTTTACGTATGCCTCCGGATTACGTTGCGCCCCAATTACAATATAGTGTTTGGAGACTTTTAGGGGATACCCAACATGCCTATTGGTTGGTCTTGCAATCTTTTCTAAAACCTTAGAAGTACATTCACATAAACTAGAGCTAGTGCTACAGAGACAAAGACAAATAATCTCAGAGTAAAATATCTAAAGTGAGGTTTTTTTTAAACCGAACATGTTTATCTAGGTTTATGTGTCTAGTCAAGGTCTTAAAGTAGTCACATGGTAAGGTGTCGGCTATTCATAACTTCCGGTGTACCTATTAACATAAAAAGGGGATACAGCACTTTTGCGCTGTAGTGGGTATTACAATCGTATGTAAATATGTAACTCTTCAATCATGACAGCTCCTTTAACAGATCTTACGAAGAAGGGCGTAGATTTATTATGGTCTAAAAAGCATCAACAGGCGTTCGATATCTTAAAAGCGGAATAATGCAGCTCACCTAACTTAAAAATCCCTGATTTAAATAAGGATTTTTTTATTGAAACAGATGCCTCAGACCAATATAATAAACAGTTCTTTCCTATAGCTTTTTATTCATGTAAACTAAAGCCCTCTAAAAGTAAATATGCAGTAATAGGCAAGGAAGGGCTAGGTATCGTTAACTCACTAGTACATTTTAAGTTCATAATCTATGGCTACCCTGTTAAAATCCTTACTGACCATAAGTCACTTACCGAGTTTTTCAAAGGCTTTAATCACAGTCCCAAAAGAACTCGGTGGCAAATGATCATTCAGGTCTTTGGGGCCAAGTTAAGATATCTAACTGGGAAAGCAATTATCATAGCTGACGCATTATCCCGCAATCCCGCACCATACAGCAAAGAACCATTAATTGGACTAAAAGATATAGAAACATCCGTGCCTATTGTTAAAACTGTATCTAAACAAGAAAATTCCATAACCCAAGAGATCGTGAGCATTGAATATCTGGGTTGGAGCGCTAAACTGTTACAAACTGAACAAAACAAGGGCCAGCAGCTAAACAAAACAATAAACACTTCGAGCAGAAATCCTAAAGCAAAAGTATATTTAAAGTAAGTGTATCAGAATTATGTAATCAAAGGTAATATTATATGTAGGTCCGTGACGAGGAAAACCCGAGGAACACAGCATGTGACAAACGACCAGGTACAGTGGTACCTCGAGATACGAAATTAATCCGTTCCGAGACGGCCTTCGTATTACGAGTTTTTCGTATCTTGGAACACATTTTACATGTAAAATCCGTTCCAAGCCCTCCAAAAACACCCCAGTAAATTATATTTCCAGGCCTAAAACACATGTTCTAGGGTTACGACGGAAGAAATATGTCTCCAAAAAGGCAAAATACTGTACATACTTGAGTAATATTCAACTGCATGTAATGTTCAACCCCATTTTTACTGCATATATTAGGACTTTAGCATATGTCCCCTAGCAATAACCTAGCCTATGTTAGCGGTTGCTACTGTAGCCTAGTCTATGATTTTGACATCTAAACCTAAGAGCTAAAAGCTTAGAATATGCCAATAAAATGTATAAATAATCAGTATGTACTCATTTCAAATAATTATTAATTAATCATTAACTCTAATACACAAACAAAGAAAAACCAAACCTTCCAATCGATTGTTTACATTCTTACGAGTATCGAACGAGCGCCAAGCAATCATTTTTCCTAGCACACAGTCAGCCATAAATTGTCATTAATATCTCTCTTCAACTAATGAAACCACCAAACAGTATAATAACCATTCATTTCTATTCTTTATTCTATCTTTACCTAATGGAGATACCGAGTTACTGACAGCTGTAATGAAACATACATAATACGTAACGTAATAATAAAACAGAAGAAGAATTCTAAAAAAAATACCTATTTGTTGGCAGACTGATTTATTTTATATTTTTTTATATCTAATTCACAATTTTTTTATTAAATGTATTGCATGTACTCATTTCAAATAATTATTAAGTAACCATTAACTATAATAAGCTTCCAAACGTATGTTTCATCCAGCACTTACTAGTATCGAACGATCGCCAAGCAAT
>NC_061109.1:2471775-2476775 GCF_015104395.2 Macrobrachium nipponense
ATGAATTTCATCATTAAAAATGCACTTTTTGTGATAAAAACTATTAAAAAAAACCCATGTAGGAACATTTTTAGTGGTTTTTCTTGAGTTTTAACTAACAAAATAGGCTGTTTTTAGCATTTTTATAGGGTTCCAAACATTCCGCGGGTTCTAACTATTCACGGGGGGGTCTGGTACGCATCCCCCACGAATACGGGGGGGGACCACTGTAATGCACTATAGCAAAAATCTCGTTTCTGATACGAGGTGTTCGTTACAGAAATAAGGTATTGCCCAAAAATGTGCTTGCAACTGTCTCTGAAACCCATAGTAGGTATGCTGCTTAGTTGTCAAATCAAGTTTTTTTATAATCAAGTATTTTTTACAAGCTAGCTATTGAATAAATTTGTATTTTTCTCAATCAAAACATATGCCCCTCAATGCTAACTTTCGTCTTTTAATGACTTTCTGGTCATTGCAAATTCGGCCCCATAATTTCTTATGGTGCGAAAAAAACAGAGGCCCAGGGACCGAAAACGATTGCGTCACACTACGGCGATAAATCCGGCAGTAAAACATCTTCATATATCCAAAAAAAGTAAATAATAAAGATATATATGCGCAGTACGATTATAACAATTACATGAAGAGCTTGATAATTCTGCATGAATAACTGGTAAACTGTTCTGCAAGAAAGTTGAGTAAAGCAATCATTTACAATAGGTACGAAGTCAAGATGTCGTGACGTCATAATACAGGACTTAAAAGAACGTTCTAATTCCAAAAAATAATTACTTAAATTTGAGTCATAATCGCGTTACTTTTTCAATAACAAATATTTTCAAATTAATCATCATAAATATGTAAAATATTGATGTTTTACTATTTATTTAAAAAATTATCGAAGTGCACTCTTCGTCGTCGTCTTCTACCAAACAGTTGTTTACTAACAAACATGCCGGTGAGGGACCGTTTTCTGATTGTTGTGATGAAAGTGCCCCAGCGTCTGTGGGTACAAGTGGTGTGCGGATTTATCACAGGAAATGGTTAGTTTATTGACACAAGCGACTCCGCAAACATCGAGATGGCGTCAATCTTCTAAAATATTCAATCGTAAGTAAAAATTTTGAAAGCGTTTTGGTGAGATTGCACTGCGTTGGACCCCACCCTTTTCACTACCCTCTGTTTAATGCTTTAAATTTGGCCTTAATTTCTAACTTTGGAGAAAATACTTACTTCGAAAGGAGAGTAAAGATCTTTAGCTCCGTTTCTCACCAACAACAAGTCGCGACTGATGCCCATCTCCGATGTCAGGACGCGTTATAATGTACTTTTTTTTGGATTGTTCACGCTGATCGTACATGGTCCACTCTGTACCCTGCGGTTTTTTACCCTACTTCGAAAGGATAGTAGAGGTCTTTAGCTCCGTCTCTCACCAACAAGAAGTTGCGACTGATGCCCATCTCCAGTGTCAGGACGCGTTATAAGTACTTTTTCGGAGGGTGGCATGCCGTGACCGTTGGTGTAGTGGGCCAGTCCATGCGGTTGTTTACCCTATATCACATTAAGTTGACGAAACTTCAATCTTTTAAATGGTATGCTTGAAGTTGTAATTGTATTATTGTTTCATTAATTAAATATCGGGTGAATAAGGCCCTTAGGCCAACACGATGACGATGGATCGTCTGCGGTTGTTTATCCTAAGAGAATTTGGACAGTTCCCTAGGATAGCCCCGGACGCTCATGCACCCCACGAGATAGCCCCCCGCCGCACGCCCACGCCCGCCCCCTCAAGACCAAATCTGAAACGACGCCTTACGTAGATTAACCTTCTTTCTGCTCCCTCGACGCCCACGCCATTGTTAGTTCGAGGGATTTGATGGGCGTCCTGGGTCCGTTTCCCTGTGAAGCCACGGGCGGCCATGTAAACAAAGCGTTCTTCTTCTTGTGTTTTATGCTTTATTTGTTGTTTTATGTTGTTGTTGAGGTGATGTATCAGCTCTCCTTTTGGTATCATTGTTCGATTGTTTGTTAGGGAATGAATTGTTTTTGTTTTTTATGTTCTTGTTTATTTATTATATAATTTTTGGGGTAAGTTGACGTAATTACTTGTGAGAAATTATTACTCGATATGCTCAGACTATAGTTGAGTTTTACCGGCCTGTTCCTCCCTCTCTGAAGGGGGGAGAGGGGGAGGGGGGAGGGAGGAGGGGGAAATCGTCGAGGAATAATGATAATGTAGGCGGTAACCATCTCTCTCTCTCTCTCTCTCTCTCCTCATTCATTGGACATAAAAATTATGAAATATATCATCGCTATGTATGGACATTATATTTAACACATGAATAGGAAATATATGTAATATATATGTATGTATGTAAGCGAATTCCACAGGAAAATGATAGTCAGAAATCCAACTTTACAGTCCAAAACATGTAAAAACTGAATATATTAATTTTGTTGCTTATATTTATCTACAACTTTTTTCATTATGAAAGCATCAAGTTTAAATAAACCAAGACTTAAATTTAGAACATTTCTATTATTTGACTTGATGAAACAAGATTCAATGATATTCCTTTTAACTGTGTCATTACATGGGATTAAGGCTCTTGCTTGACTCCAGTTAATAGGATGGTCTAAATCTCTCGTATGTACGAATAATGCATTCGATATTTGCCCAGTTCTCACAGAATACTGATGCTGTTTGAGACGCTGTGAAAAAGATTTACCGGTTTGTCCGTAATAGACTTTATCACACTTTTTGCAAGGAATTTCATATATGCAGCCTGGAAGATCTTTAGGAGAATTTTTTATTACTGAAAACAACATTTATGTTAAAAAGCTTTAAAATTCTAGGAATATCTAAAAACCTTTCATCATAGGGCAATTTTAGAATGTTATTCTTACTAAATTCAAGTTTGTCATTAGTTGAATAAAATTTTTGTCTACCTCTTTTTCCATGCCACATCTACAAAAGTCCTTGGGTATTTAAGTTTCATTGCAATATCAAATAAATGTTTTTAATTTAAAGCGTCAATAAACTGTGCGGGCTACAGACACGCAAAGCCCTTAGAAACATCCCAGAAAAAAACAGAGAATTTAACATTTTGATGATGATTGGAGTAGTAATGAACAAAAGAGGCAATGTTAGTTGATTTTCGAAAGACTGAAAAGGTAAAATTTCTATCATTTCTATAGACAGTTACATCAAGAAAATTCAAATTACAATTTCTTTCTTCCTCTATGGTAAATTTTATAGAAGGGACTAAATTATTGAGATTATTAAGGAATTCCTAGAGATTTTCGTGAATTGGCCAAATACAGAAGATATCATCCACATATCTAAACCAAATAACTTTTTGGGGCAAAATTCTTGGTAAGAGTTTTGTCTCAAAAAATTCCATGTAAATATTGCTAAGGACAGGAGATAAGGGATTACCCATAGCCATGCCAAACTTTTGTACAAAAAATTCCCCATCAAAACAAAATTTACTATCTTTGATACATAACCTTATGAGACTAATGAGGTTTGCCACACTTAAGGGAATGTCATGACGTTCTAATTCCTCCTCCAAATATTCAAGTAAGTCATCTACAGGCACTTTTGTAAATAAAGAGACAACATCAAAACAAACCATATTAAAATCAAAATTCAAATTTAAACTATTCAATTTGTTTATAAAATCAACATTGTTTTTAACATTCGTGTTAGAAATGTTTCCTACCAAAGGAGTAAGAATTTTTACAAGCCATTTAGATAAATTATATTGTAACTGGAGGCCCACTGAACTAATGAAAAATTGGTCTGATAGGGTTATTGATTTTATGTGTCTTGACTAAACCATACATATAAGGTAGGGAGGCGCATTGCGGTGTAAACTGTTTAGTTAAATGGTCCAAGCCCTTCAAAATGGATTTAATTTGTTTATTAAAATGGGAGTTCACTGTATGTGTAGGGTCAGACCTCAGTTTCATATAAGTATCAGTATCATTTAGCAATGTCATTATTTTACTTATATAGTCACTTTTATTCATTATTACCACTGCATTAGATTTATCTGCTTTAGTCACTTTCACTGTATCGTCTTCTTTAATTTTCTTAAAAGCCTGGAGAAATCTCACGGGTACATTAGTGGGAGAAGGCTTACACATAGCACCATACAAATTGAAACTCCGACTTAACTTTCTACGGAGGTGTATGAACGAGCAAGTGATGCCCAAGTCGATTTTACCAGTGAGAATTCTTCGTCTAGCAGAGCGACCTTTCGACGAGTTTCAACGCATCATACTTCAGAAACACATCGACATCACAAAAGTGGAAGTAGATGATGCGTTTCGTACACTTAGAAGCAGACGGTATGGCTTTAATCAGGCGGTTCCTGTCGATTGGAAGAATCTGATGCTGGATTATTGCTACGGAAAATTGAGAAAGTGCTGCAACCGTCTTGAAAGGAAGCTTCAAGTCAAGCTGAAGAATCTTATTGCTGAAAGCGACTGGACTAAGCATGCCAACGTGGACTTCATGATTAATTTATCAGACAAACCAGTGGATAGTGCTACGACAGCAGCTTTGGGATATGGGTTAAGCTTTGGTGTATTTAATGGTAACCTGGACTGTGTCGACATTTCAAAATCCTTTTGTTATTTAGAAAAATTTAATCAAAACCTATGCCCTGATGATATCAATATTTGTAAAGGTATTGTGTATGGTGCTATGTATAAGCCTTCTCCCACTAATGTACCCGTGAGATTTCTCCAGGCTTTTAAGAAAATTAAAGAAGACGATACAGTGAAAGTGACTAAAGCAGATAAATTTAATGCAGTGGTAATAATGAATAAAAGTGACTATATAAGTAAAATAATGACACTGCTAAATGATACTGATACTTATACGAAACTGAGGTCTGACCCTACACAGACAGTGAACTCCCATTTTAATAAACAAAATAAATCCATTTTGAAGGGCTTAGACCATTTAATTAAACAGTTTACACCGCAATGCGCCTCCCTACCTTATA
>NC_061109.1:2481775-2509275 GCF_015104395.2 Macrobrachium nipponense
TTATAATACAAGATTTAAAAGAATCTACGAGTTTGATTTGTCACCCTTCATTCCATTTCCTGCATGGATCTATTTGGCAGTATCCCACACAGCACATACATATATTCTACATAAATATGTATACTCATCTTACCTAATTCATGAATAAAACCAAGACATTGATTAACTTGCAAAATTTCTTGCTGAATTTCTACCAACATTTCCCATTTACAACCTTTATGGACCTAGTACAGGACTATATATGTCGAGCCACGTGTCATATAAAAGCTGAAACGGAATTCCTCCTGAACAACCCGTTAGAATCGCCATACAATTAGATACACTTACTTCATAGCTGTAACAAAATGTTGTAATCACGTACGCTGTCTAAGTTTGTGAATCATATCTGTTGTTTATGTTTTGGTTAGTCACGTGACCAGAGTGTCTTCTTTGGCAAATTGGGTTCTACTTCACTTTTCAAACTGATTACGTATTTAATAATTAAGAAAATGGAGGAGGAAGGGACAGGATTTGAAAATGAGTTAGTAAAGATAGGGACACTTTTCTTCGCTGACGATAGGTTAGTTTTAGCAAGCAATATAGAAGATGCAAGAATAAATATAAAGATTTTAATAGATATAGGAAATAAATGTGGGCTAGAAATACTTAAAGAGAAAAGCAGCATCATTATTTTCAATATGAAGGATAAACCAGAAGAGATAGATAATATAAAAGTGAGGGAGAACACAACATATTTAGGAATAAAGATAAATGATTCTAGAAATCTGTTTAAGCTACAGGAAAAGGAAATGTTGGATAAAGCACAGAAGTTATCCAACCTAACCTATTCCGTGATAAAAAAAAAAAAACTGTAACAAAGTTCTAATAGGTAAAACATTCTGGAAAAATATAGCTCTACCATCAGTCTTATATGGAACCAATGTGGTTAATCTAACAGACACAGAAATAGAAAAATTACAAAGAATAGAGAATGGGGTATATAGGAAAATATTAGGAGCATGGAGAAGTACAGTAGTAGCTATGGAGGAGTTATGGAGTTCCATTTGACAACGTCTGTGTGTGTATGTGTGAAAGAGAGAAAGAGTGTAATTGCTGGATGGGTAGTTAACGATTGGATTGGCTGTTGGTGAGTGCTGGGTTGTCTGCTGGTGCAGCTGGAGTTAGTTGTTAGAGTTCTGTGTTTTAGTGAGTTTTTCAGTCAGTCTTTGGTGAGAGCTGGTGACAGTTAGTAGCGTTGGAGGACTCTATTGAAGGCATTGGAAATTGGTTGAGTTTTGTGTTTTGTTTTGTTGTTGTTTAAATTTTGTTAAGTTTGATATTGGTTGCTTATAGGAGTTATTGTGCTGTGAGGTTTTTGTTGAGTTGTATGTGAGTTCCTGTGTTGTTATGTGAGAGGTTCGTGGTTATGTTCCTTGGTCGTTTGCGTTGTTGTTAGGTTGTGGTTGTGTTCCTTGGTTGTTTGCTGTGTTGTTAGGTTGTGGCTGTGTTCCTTGGTTGTTTGCTGTGTTGTTAGGTTGTGGTTGCGTTCCTTGTTTGTTGTTGAGTTGTGGGGTTGTGGTCTTTGGGTGTTGTGTTGTTGGGTTGTGGTTGTGTTCCTTTTTTGTTGTTGTGTTGTTTTGGTTGAGTTGTGGTTCTGGGTTGTGGTTGGTATCTCTGTGACCTCGACCAGCGGACAGCACAGGATAGCCCGGAGTATCTCGATTGGTGGAGTTGGTAAAGTACATGTGTGTATGTGTGTGTTTTTTTTTTTTCTGTGTGTAGGTATGGTTCAATTGTCCTGCTGTATGCTGAAGTGTGACTGGGGTGGATTTGGCAGCTAGAGTGATTAGGTTAATGTTGGGGGGGATTTTGCCAGCTTGTTTTTCAGCTTGTGATCCCGCCACATTATTTTTTGGAGCCTGAACAGGGACTGTTGGTGCGGCAGCTGCAGGACGATTTGGGTAGTGAGTTGTGTGACTGGTGGAGAAAGTGACGATGGAAGGGTTGAAGGAGATAGGGAGGCTGAAGGAGGAGTTACGATTGGCGAGGGAAGCTAAGGAAAGGTTGGAAGTGGAGAACGAGAGGTTGAGGGTAGCTTGTGAGGAGCTGAAGAGCAAGTTAGAGGAAATGAGAGGGATGCTATGGAGTGCAAAAGTGGAAAGGACAGAAGAGGTGAAAGGAGCGGAGGAGAGAATGGCTGAGAAAATGGACGAAAAATTCGGGGTAATGATGAATGCAGTGCAAGACATGATGCAGGAAATGATGAAGGGATTCATGGGAGAGGGAGCTGTAGGAGGTAGGCCTACTGAGTCTTGTGACGGGCCAGGAGTGGTAAAGAAAGTGAAAGAGCGAGTGGATGAGAGTGCAAGTGACGAAGGTGATTTGGTTGTGATAGGTAAAGGAAAGAAGGGGAAGACACAGGATAAGGATAAACCTGAGGACAAGATATAAGAAGGGGCCTGAGGAAAAGAAGACTAAGGGAAAGAAGGCTAGTAAGGGTGACGGACAGGATGAGACTAGGACGGAATACATTGGGGAAAGGTCTAAGAGGGATTTAGATACCAGTGAATGGAAACAGGTAGGTAAAAAGAAGAAGGGCAAGAAGAGCGTAGTCAAGAGTATGGACGTGAGTATGAAAGTGGATTCGCTGTATTCGGAAGAGGGAAAGAAGGGTCAGAATGGAAGTAGCGAAAGTGAGAGTGAGTTGTGTATATGAGAGAGGTGCCCCGATGTGCACAACACGAGGAATATGGTAGTAGGGACATAAGGGACTTTTTTTTTTTTTTTTTTTTTTTTTTTAAGAATATGAGAGGTATTGTGAGGCAAAGTATGGGGATAACAAGAGAGTCTGGGCAAGAGAGTTAGGTAGCTTTTTGACGGGATTTTTGTTGAGTATGTATGGGGTAATGATGAGTGTAGGGAATGTGCCGTATGAGAGTGTGAAAGCCGGGATTGTAGAACAGGCAAAGAGGATAAAGAGTAGCGTTAGATATAGGATAAAGCATGATTTTGAAGAGGCAAGAATGAATGTTGGTGAATCGTTGTCGATGTATATGTGCAGGTTGGAAACATTAGCCAGGAAAAAGTTTAGGGACGAAGGGATAAATAAGTGTAAGGAGTTAGTGCGAAAGTTGTTGGCGATTGTACGGGAGAGTGTATATGAGTTTATAAATCTGAAACGCAAGGAGAAAATGCGATGGACGAATGAAAGGTTGACATGGAACGACATTTTAGAAATAGTAGAAGATTATGAGTTAGATAGGTGTATGAAAGAGAGTAGGAGTGTTATTGTTAGGACTGAAGCAGCTGAGGTTGTACCAGAATTTAAAAGCTATAAGGAAGCAGTTTAGGAAGGGCCGAGGCAAATGGCAGAGCGAGTGGTAGATAGGAGCGTTATGGCAAGTAACATGAGTGTAGTTAGCCTTAAAAGAGATAGGAGTGCGAATGTTGGAAGAGTAGGGTCAGTTAGTTGTGAGCGAGAGCAGCAGTGTTATAGATGTGGTAAGCCAGGACACAGGAAGAATGAATGTCGGTGGGCATTAGGAGCGTGCTTCGGGTGTGGGCAAACGGGGGTATTTAGTGAACGAGTGTAAGAAAGATAGGGATATTAAATGTTATAGGTGTGGACAGGTAGGGCACATAGCTAGTGGTTTGTAGCAACTGCGGGAAGAACGGGCATTATGCTAGGCTGTGTAAAGAACAGCGTGCAAAGTGTGTTGAATGTGGAATGGAAGGTCATGTGACGAGTGTATGTAGGCGAAAGAGGATGAGTCACGCTGGGAATTCGGGAAAATAGGTGTTAAGGGGATTCAATTGGGTGGGTCCTCTAGTATGCAACAGTATGTTCAGGAGAATGCGATGAGTGAGTGGTTAAGGGTGAATAAATGTGAGCCGAGTGTCAGTGAGCAAATAGGTCTGGAAGATCGGCAGTTGGTGTTGGTTGAGTATGGAAGAAAGTGGAAGAAGGTATGGAGAGAGAATGAAAGGGAGAAACGTGAACTGCATGATAGAGGGATTAGTGTTTGAATTGTCAGGGTTTAGTGAAGTTTCACCAGGAAGTGAATCAGTTGCTGTATGAATGAGTCTCTTTGGGAGTTTGGCAGTAGTGTAAATGAGTTACGAGAGATATTCAGACAAGAGTTAGAGGGGGTAGATGAGATAGTGAATGGGATTTGGGAGGATGGTAGTGAGGGAGATGGTAATGGTAGTCTGACTGGAAGTGGTCTGGGAGAAGTTGATGGTGGTGAAACTTGAGAGTGTATGAGGGGCCCTCAAGCAAGATCCAGGGGCCTGCGTCCGAGCATCCATGGGTGTTGCGGAAGGCTATTTAGTGTGAGTGTTGTAAGTGTAAGGAGACGTTGTCAAATGTAACGGGGAGGAATTATGGAGGAGTTATGGAGTTCCATTTGACAACGTCTGTGTGTGTGTGAGAGAGAGAGAGAATATAATTAAAAGAGGGGAAACAACAATGAATAAGAATTTCTCTGCGTTCGGTGATCGTCCCTTGAATTACATTACGAGAGAGAGAGAGAGAGAGAGTATTCGTGTAATCGCCCTTATTTCAGTATTGCTGAACAAATAGTACATAAAGTTTTCACTTCTGCACCCGTATTTTATCACCCATCGTAGATGGGTAAGTTTGCTAGTCTCCGTAAAAGAGAGAGAGTTATCCGTTTTCTATGATTTACGGTAAACTCGTAGAAAAGAGGAAGATGATGGCTAACTTTTCTATATATATTACGTGCTTGTGTACCATACAATACAAACGTTATGATTTTAGGTGACTTCATTTTTATATATCTCATTTTTCCGCCATTAAAATATAGTATCAATTTATAATTACGTTTAAGTAATTATAAAGACGTAAAAAGACAACAAAAACAAACTAAGAGACATAAATGAAGAAGAAAGACATAAATAGACAACAAAAAAGAACTAAAAAAGACGTAAATTGTCTACAAAACGATACGTAGCAATATGGGTACTACACAGCATGTTGTGCTCTAAGATCAGAAATAAGGGGGGGGGGGCATTTTAAGACCAGAAATAGGGGTCTCTGCCTCCCCTCAAATGATGTAAATAAAAAAATATACAAAAGAACTAAAGACAAACTAAAGTAAAAATTTATTAAGTGGAATAACTTAAAGGAATAAAAAGCTAAAAGAAACGATAAATAAATCGGGGGAAAAAAGTCTACAGGAAATGAACAGGAGAAAGACTACATAAACACAGAATAAACTGGGAATAGGTAGGAATAAAATGAAGAAAAGTGGGAATAGACTATGGGAATGCATAGGAATGAGATGGAGAATGGAGGAATAAGATACAAGGAAGGGAATCCATCAAGGAATGACCACAACGGAAAGAGAGAGAAAGCGCAAAAAATTATAAAAAGATGAAGGAAGAGCCGATCCAAAGAATCCTGCTCCTCATTACTACTGCTGAGGACTTACGACACCGTTTGCGTCAGTGTCATATCTTATTACCTCATTATAATATTTTGTCAGATTTACGCCCGAAACGGACCCGTGGGCTGGCTTGTGGGCGTGTTTGGAGGTAATGTATATTATATACGAGAGAGTGGGCGTGGGAGGGATTCTTCTTCGCCCCGTTGGGCATAAATTTAAGGGGTCGTCTTCTCGTATGGGATGGGGTTTTGGAGGGGTGTTCCTGTGGTCGTAGGGGGTCCTATGGTTGTAGGAGGGGTTCTCTGGTCATAAGGGGGAACTGAAGGGAGACGCCGTTGGTCATTGGGGGTTCCTATGGTCATAGGGGTAGGGGGTTCCTATTGGCCATAAGGAAGGAGTCCTTTGGTCATATGGGGGGGTGGGTCAATGAACTCGCCCCAGTATGGTATGTGGGCCATCGAATCAGCATACCCCCACCCCCTTGGGGGGAGCCGAGGGGAAGGGAGGTCGGGGAGGCCCCGAGTAGGGTTAGGTAGGGACGGTAATGGTCAGGTCAGGATCTGGATCGACAGGAAAGGTTAGGAATGTCTTTTTATGCACGAGGAACCTGTTCCCGGTCAATGATTGGCGGGAATCGGGTACACCAAGACCACGGAAGGAATTAGTGAGTAGTCTGCATATTCATTGGGCAGGCCTTGTAACTCCTTCTGCCCGGGCCGCCAATCCCTCCGCCAAGGTAAGTAGTTCCACCCGAAACAGCTGACGACATCGTGCCCCGACCCAATGACCCCAACCCAATCGCGCCATGCAACCTCCTCAGTCTCTGATAGCTGCCCTCCCCGACATGGCTGTGTCCTCATCCTCATCTTTGCCGCCGCCAATCCGGTCACGTTGCTGGATTTGGGTGTCCTTTGTAGTGACGAAAGGTCATTATTTATATTTTTAATGAAAAGTGGCCTTATTGGCGATTTTAGCGGTTAATGCAATCTGTGTGAAGAAGGCACAATCGGCCTGGTGAAGCATGGCAAAACCTTCCAGTGTTTGTTCCCCCAATTTCATCCGTCTGACTTGTCCGACGATTCCGATTTTGATATTTCGATCCCAACTAAGGTAAGTCTGGTTTTATAAAGTTTTTATTTTTATTTTTTTTTTTGCAACTTTTTCTTACCAAAACATACGAGCTTGCCAAGAATTTTTTAAAATGTCGGTAAGGCGCGAAGCGCCGTCCGACTGCGGCGAAACTAATTTTTTTGTGTTTTTGGTCTATGCCTTTTTTCCTTGCCAGAACATACGAGCTTGCCAAGAATCTTTTAAAATGTTGGTAAGGCGCGAAGCGCCGTACGACCGCGCCGAAACTAATTTTATTCTTTTTTGGTCTATGCCTTTTTTTCTTGCCAGAACATACGAGCTTGCAAAGAGAATCTTTAAAAAATGTCGGTAAGGCGCAAAGCGCCGTCCGACCGCGCCGAAACTAATTTTTTTGTGTTTTTGGTCTATGCCTTTTTTTCTTGCCAGAACATACGAGCTTGCCAAGAATCTTTTAAAATGCGGTAAGGCGCGAAGCGCCGTCCGACTGCGCCGAAACTAATTTTTTTGTTTTTTGGTCTGCCTTTTTTTCTTGCCAGAACATACGAGCTTGCCAAGAATCTTTAAAAATGTCGGTAAGGCGCGGAGCGCCGTCCGACCACGCAGAAACTAATTTTCCCCCACTCAAAAACCCCAGTTCCCTAAACTTCCCCCCTTACTGTTTTTATAGACTTTTTGATATTCCATAGATGCACGTTTTCAAAATTTGCGCCAAAACATACGTCCACCATCTTGTTTGTATTCGTCCGCCAATTCTCTAGCAGACGGTACTCTTGCCCAACGAATTGACAGGCGTTCCGAATTAGTTCCTACACGACATACACACCAACCTTTTGGTCTTTGTAGAGGCACTACGTACTGTTCGGCAAATCTGGAAACTGACCGTCAGGCTACTAACAAGGTGGTGTGGTAGTTAACTACCTAACAACCAGGTGTGGAGGTCCTATAGTGTCGCTTCGCTTTTGGCCGTCATTGTGCTTACAGTCGACCTCCTCTATTCAATGACTTTTCCATTCGTGGATTTTCTATGGACTTTATGCACCCATTATTAGCGAAAAGTTTGCTTATTCGCGGTATTTTTCATCGAGAAATTTTCACAAATTACAGGTATTCTCCTACTTACAATGGGGTTAGGTTCCAAAATCCTATCGTTTGTTGGAAAATCATATCTCGAATATAGCCTAGCCTACACTAGGGTAATCAGTACCATCTTTACATATTGGAGAGCCTAGCCTTTACTACACAGTATATAATTTATATATATACCATATAGTAATGATTAATTTCAGCTAATTCTCTCGGTTCAAAGGGTATTGGCTTATGATCATTCAGTACAAAGAAACCCTGAATAATATTAACAAGAGTCAGCCTAGTGTATACTATGGTACATCATATACTTAAGAATACAGTAAGTAGCCTAGCCTACAGTATACTCTATACTACGTATATGGTATAGTAATTTATTAACATCAGCCTATGCTGGAGGTTCAATGCATTCTCAATACGAGAATCAGATTCGGTCCGGCATCAGTATAACTGAGCGATGTCAGGTGGCTGGTAGCTGTGTATAATTACAAAATAAAAACTTAACAAATATGCATCTTTTCCATGAATCCTTTAAAAAGTTATATATTAATGGACCCACCATATTTGCTTTCTCCGGATTCGCAGACTCAAGCATTCGCAGATTTCTCTCTGGAACATTTCATCCCATTATTGGCAGGAAATTCACGTATTCACGGTATTTTCTATGAGAAATATCCAAAAATTTTCAATTTTTTTTATCATAAAATGCACTTTTTGTTATAAAACTATTTAAACAACCAGGTATAAAAATTTTTAGTGGTTTTTTCTTGAGTTTTAACTTACAAAATAGGCCGTTTTCAGTGTTTTTGTAGGGGTTCCAACTCTTTGCAGGTATTAACTATTTGTGGGGGGTGTCTGATGAAAACATTAATAAACCTGTGTACTAATGTAACCCCAATCCACTTCCTGTGTATTCATAATAATCACTCTCTCTTTCTGGCAGATAATTCGCGAAGCAGCAAGAGCAAACTTGGTAAGTGAGAGGTCCTGGGAAATTTAAGTTACGGTACATAATTATCAAAAAGGAACTCTATTCCTGGGTCTTGTTGGGAACTTGAGGACCGTCGCTCATTTTGTTTTGCTGTAAGTATTCAATAGATTATTTTTACGTTTATGAGTAATGTCGTTCATGTATGGTTTCAAGTTTAACTCTTGAGGTTAGGGACTTTTTAACTGTTTAGGCTTAGCTCTCTTGGCATCAGAATTGAAAAATCAAAATCATTTGTTCCTACAAGGGTAAGAACCTTCGTCTGTTATACAAGAGCACAGGTAGTGCCCAAGTTACGACAGAGACCCTATCCTAATGTTTGTCTTAGGTGGAAATCCGGCATAAGTCAGAGCCAGTTGTTGAACTGTCAACAACTTTGGCTTAACTAAATTTGTTGCTTTCGATGTTTTATTTCTTTTGAGGTAAGTTGTGTCCAGACGATCATTGCATTGTGATATTTGTTTTCCCTGAGGATGCTTACTTTAAGAGTTGTTATGAACTGTGCTATTCAGAACACATTGACCTCAGATTGTTTGTTTTATTTCAGAGTCTTCCAAACGGAGGGAATTGCCGTCAGATCCTAACTAGGATTGAGTATTGCTCATAGAACATCTTGTGGAAATGGAAGCTGAAGAATCGTCATCATTGCTGCTACTCAAAGAAGAGGAGGGTCCAACTGAAAACGCAGATGACAACTCTTCGTTTGCAGACCCATTCTTAGAAGTCAAGGCAGAACCGGAATTTTTTGACTATGGTGATTTTGATGTGAACTGTTCTTCCCTATCTATTATTAAGTGTGAAAAGGAGAGCTCTCCAAGCTATGATGATGAGAGTGGAAAGAAAAAGATCTGTATTGGAGGGGAAAATAGACATTTTGGTAGAAGCAACGCAGCAGGGAAACTATTTACTTGTGCTGAATGCCAAAAGACGTTTTCACGAATTGACAGGCTGAAATCCCACACATGTTATTGAACTCCCATCACAGGGAAAGAAAGAAACCGCATATTACTTGCTCTGTATGTCAAAAAAGTTTTTCTGTTTCTAGTACTCTCAAATATCACATGAGAACTCATACGGGAGAGAAACCATATACTTGCTCTGTATGTCAAAAAAGTTTTTCTGATTCAAGTACTCTCAAATGTCACACGAGAACTCATACGGGAGAGAAACCATATACTTGCTCTGTATGCCAAAAAAGTTTTTCTGATTCAAGAGCTCTCAAATATCACATTAGAACTCATACAGGAGAGAAACCATATACTTGCTCTGTATGTCAAAAAAGTTTTTCTGATTCAAGTACTCTCAAACGCCACGTGAGAACTCATACGGGAGAGAAACCATTTACTTGCTCTGTATGTCAAAAAAGTTATTCTGGTTCAAGTGCTCTCAAATATCACATGAGAACTCATACGGGAGAGAAACCATTTACTTGCTCTGTATGTAAAAAAAGTTTTCTATTTCAAGTGCTCTCAAATATCACATGAAAACTCATACGGGGAAGAAACCATATACTTGCTCTGTATGTCAAAAAGGTTTTTCGTATTCAGGCACTCTCAAATGTCACATGAGAGCTCATACGGGAGAGAAACCATACACTTGCTCTGTATGTCAAAGAAATTTTTCTGTTTCAAGTAATCTCACAAAACACATGAAAACTCATACGGGCGAGAAACCATATACTTGCTCTGTATGTCAAGAAAGTTTTTCTCAATCAAATGATCTCAAATCACACATGAGAACTCATACAGGAGAGAAACCAAATACTTGCTCTGTATGTCGAAAAAGTTTTTTTGATTCAAGTACTCTCACAAAACACATGAGAACTCATACAGGAGAGAAACCATATACTTGCTCTGTATGTCAAAAAAGTTTTTCTTATTCAGTTGCTCTCAAATGTCACATGAAAACTCATACGGGAGAGAAACCATATACTTGCTCTGTATGTCAAAGAAGTTTTTCTGATTCAAGTAATCTCAAATGTCACATGAGAACTCATACAGGAGAGAAACCATATACTTGCTCTATATGTCCACGAAATTTTTCTGTTTCAAGTCATCTCATTTATCACATGAAAACTCATACGGGAGAGAAACCATATACTTGCTCTGTATGTCAAAAAAGTTTTTCTGTTTCAAGTCATCTCAAAACCCACATGAAAACTCATGCATGAGAAAAAGCATTCATTTACCAAACAATCTCAAAAGACATGAGAATTCACACTAGACAGAAACTCTATATTACTTGATCTCTGTCCAAGTCATTTTTATTATTAAATGTTTTTATATAACTGCTGTAATTTGTATATTGTTAAGAGAGAACTTGCGTAACATTTGTAAGTGAAATTTCGTTTGACGTAAGTGTGGACAAGAAAATGCTGTCTTTGTTCATCGAGGGAAACTTTTACTTATGAGCTCAAATAAGTGCAGCAAGTTAAAAATTATTACTTATATTTACTTTATGAGAAAATGGTTCTCTTTTTATTTTTATAAGATTATTGTTTTAATAATTACTGGTTCTTAGATACAACACTGAATCGCTTTAGTATTTTAATGTCTTTCTGGTATTCTGACGATTTCAATTGTTTTGAGGCAATGGATTGTTCAATTGAGACCAATTCATTTGTCAGTGTTATCAATAAATGTGTTGAGGGAACACTGAGAATGAAGGAGAGTTCTCACTTACTATTTCTGATCGCAAAGATAATTATGTTTATTGACATCTACGAATTTATTTTTGCTGACAGAACCCTGGTTTCGGTCTCATTATGAAGCTGAATGATTGTACTGTATATCTTTACTTTTAAGTGAAGTAGTTTTGTAAAAGTGATGTAATTTAACTTACATTTGTTCAGTGAGAAAGTATAATAGATTTTCTTTCCAGTGACTTACTTGTTTATGCAATTTGTCTGGTAGTTTGCTCATAAACAGTAAGGAAAATTAGGTAATATTATTTTTCCTTAAGCAAACATATTTGGTTTTCAAAGATATTAAGATAAAACACAATATGCTTCAAAAGGTTTTGGTTCTTCAGAGATGTCCAGGTTTCTTCATTTGGCATCATCCACGGGGTTAATGTTTGCTAATGTTGTCCTGAACAGCTTGATAGTTTTGTCTAGAAATTATGACTTTGTTGCTGATTGTAGATTCTGTAGGTGTTCCAAAAGTACCTAAACAAATTGTCAGATTTCTTTTCAAGTTCCATTTCGCTAACATGGAATGAAGTGTATTTTTGTAAAACGCAGGCAAAGTCCTTTTTGTAACTTTAACAGATGTGCTAAGGAGGTCATTCAGTTTTGCTGTGCAACCTAATTTTTGTAGAGAATGCATAAAATAGACAGTGAGTCCCATTTTTATGAAGATAGAATCTCCAGAAAACCAAATAATCAGTCGTAGATCTTCTGTCTGAGCTGCTTCGGGAATAGAAATGCCTTGATGAACAGAAGGTATCACACTGTTAAGATGCTTAAATCACCAAAATAGGGATGTGTTTTATATACTACTTTTTTTGTTTAACAAGTAGCCTTTATATGTTACCAAATGGATGGAATCATCAGGGAATATTTCTTAATATTCTGTGAGTTATATTTCTATTGATTTGATCTGATTTTGTACACCTTTTTATATGTTTATTAGACCCAGGAATTAGGTAATGATGCTTTTATCTTAGTGAGAATGTACTATGAATGTAAGTCACTGACTCTAAGGCCTTTTTAGTTTGCGTATGTAACATTTCCCCTCTTAGGACATGCGAGAATTTCGAGTACACTTTTTTTATATTAAGGATCATGAAGGTGCCTTAGAAAGGAGGCCAGTATCACTCTACACACGTCCAAGTTTCATGGCAAGTTGTGTTTCCAGATGTGCAATTGGTCAAAGAAAAGTGCAACATGCAAATGGATGTGTCATTTCTCACCGAGAATTGGCGCAGAAACTTTTTTCATTGTCTCATAATGTCTGTGCATGTATTGCCATTTCCTGCCATTATGTAGTACCAGAGGTGAAGCAAAAATGGCCTCAACTCATGAGATTCATTTGTCAAAAGTTCCTGTGGAATGGGTTCTTAAAAGTGGTCCAGAAAATGTCATTAAGAGCCAAAAATAATAGATATCTCACAGTTAACAGCAATTTTAAATAGCTCCTAAACCGACTTTTACTTGACACTTGACATTCAAGACTTAAGTAAAAAGTATGGTATATAAACTGCTTGGCCATGTTTTGTCATTCTTCAGTCCCAAAGGAAAACTAAATTAAACACATTCCGTTCATTTCTCTTTCTTCCACCTGACTTTCCACCTTCTTCAACGATTGTTTCATAGCGCTTCTTCTTCAAGTGCTTTGAGGTTTTCCTCCTGTTACACCTTCCAAGCCTCCTTAGTGTCAATTTCCCTTACAGCACCAAATGACTTTACAGGTTCCAGCATTTGACCTAAATCCTATCGTGGATTCTACTCTATTTTCTAAGGTAAATGCCGCAGTAGGAAGTATCATAAAAATGAAATAACATTTTTATCACAGTTACACTTTGTAGTCATCACATGAACAAACTGAAATCAGGATGACAATTAAAACCCATAATTAGGAGGCTTGGATATCACAAATAAGAAAGAAAACTTTCCAATATTCAAAATCTGGAAATATTTTACACATTTCTATCCTTATAATTTGTAAAAGTTGTGGGATAGAATGTCCACATTAAGATTTACCAGTAAACCCTGTAAACATAACTATTTTCCTTTTGTATATGATGTTTTACAGGAATGAATTACTCAAAATATTTGTATAAATGAACATACCCAAAATATTTGCATGAAACAAATAAGAAAGTATGACTAGTGTCTGTCCTCTGACATATTCTTTTTGGACTAGGCCACTCATGAGCGCTAGGCAGTACCATTCCAAATTTGCCTTTTGGCCCAGGTTTCAGATTGAGAGGTGGCATGAGGTGGGCAGTTATTGTAAAGTGTAAATAAATTTACCAGAAATGTGAGCTACGGCAGATGGCAAAAGTGACTTCTGTCTGTATTGGAATCCTCTTTTTTTTAGGCTATCGTCAGAATTAAAAAGTTTCATCCTGATGGGCGTAGGGCAGCGCTAGTTGTGGATCAATTGACCACAAATACCATAGGGCATCAAACGCCGAAACAAATTTGTTTTTAAATCTCATTTACCAAAAAAAAAAAAAAAAAAAAGACGTCGCTGTAGGCCAGTATTAAGGTTAGAGTAACCTCGTAACCTCCAGGCCAATATAGGCCGAAATGTAGCTCAGTCTAGCCTAGGGTACCCCTAGGGAATGCGACCTACAGATGAACTTCATATTGACCTAACGTTACCTAGGATGCCGTTTGCTTATGTGGCCAGAAAGAGGGGTGGGGAGGGAGGGATTTAGCCCTTTCCATTAGACCTCCCTTTCCCCAAAATAAACCATAACCCCTTCCTTAAATGCCCTGTCAGGTCATAGGGTAGCCCTCGGCTTAACGTAACGTAACAGTACCCAGGAAAAGGGGGGGGGAGAGAATTTTGCGCCTTTCCATTTGACCCCATTCCCCCCATACTTAACCTCAAACGCTCCCACAACCCGTTTAGATGCCAGGGGCACGTGTCATAGGTAGTACTGGC
This sequence comes from Macrobrachium nipponense, assembly GCF_015104395.2. Classification (NCBI taxonomy): domain Eukaryota; kingdom Metazoa; phylum Arthropoda; class Malacostraca; order Decapoda; family Palaemonidae; genus Macrobrachium; species Macrobrachium nipponense. The sequence continues at coordinate 2,495,938 of NC_061109.1, forward strand.
TACTAGTACTACTATAGCCTACCCCTCGGCTGAGGCAAGTCTCTGCCAGTGTACCAAATACCCCCTGCCATACCCCAAGGGTAGGAAATCGTATTAACATGATGAAAAACGACGAAGTGAAGTAATGGAGGAAATTTTAGATGAAAATAAATGATGGAAGGGAAATGTGGCCGGTCGAGGGGCCAGAGGTCCATCTCCCCCGAAAAGTAGAGATTGAATACCCACTTTGTGCCCATTTTGGGGGCATCGTGTTGGTATGAATTTATTCATATGATAATTTTGAGGTGTAGAAATGACTCTGCTGATTCCAGTCGGGAATTGGAGGCAAAAATCTGGTCTTTAATTATGGGGGTTTCAGGGTTAATAAGCCCTAATGCTAAAGGGTTTTGACCTTAATGGACCTTATTTTATGGTTTTTGTTATATTATAATGTTTTAAATTCTGATTTTATGGGTTTTTTGTCACAATTGCATGGGATTTTGGGACTTGGGAATTTTTTTCATAATTGGAGAGTCGTCAGACTTTATAGGACTATATATAGGGGCCTTTGAGGGAAGATATATATATATATATATATATATAATTATATATATATATATATATATATATATTGTGTTTGTGTACCATACAATATAAACTTTATGATTTGAGGAGACTTCATTTTCATATCTCACTCTTCCGCCATTAAAATATAATATTACTTTATAATTACAATCAAATAATTGGAAAGACGTAAATTGACCTCCCTTCCTGCCCTGAGCCCCATCTCCTTCCTACCCCTCATAGAGACAAGGAGAAAGAGAAAGGGAAAGACAGACAGACAGAGAGAGCGCTAAGGATTGAAATGGAGGGGTGGGACCTCCCTTCCTGCCCTGAGCCCCATCTCCTCTTCCTACCCCTCTTAGAGAAAAGGAGAAAGAGAAGGAGACAAAGGGAAAGACAGAGAATTTTACGTCATGAATTTCATGTCAGTTTATGTAAAACCTTACATAAGTAAGGGTTCACAGTAGATTTTAAAAAATTATTATTAATATTCTACTCTGAACTGACGTTACTAAACCAACATTAACGAATAATATAGAGCCTGTTTCTACATTCAAGTATAAATGATTATAGGACCTCTACAGAATCTTTCTGGTGTAAAGTTAATGGAAATCTAGAAAGCAACAAACGCTATGATTTTGAAGCTCCACCTCCTCTCTAGAGTTGCCAGGTGTGGCATTATTGAACAATATATGTCCGAAGATTTAAAAAAAAATGTATCTTAACTTTCTTTGCCGAGTGTACATAAATATCACTATCGTATCCCCAGTGGAGGAGGCTCATAATAATACCGTCTGTCTGTGTGCCTGTCATAAGTTCCAATACACAGTCTGGTTTCTGATCATCTTTCCTAAGTTCAACCTCCTGCATCGCCGCCCAATACTTTCTGCTTATTGTTTCTTTGCCTCTGTCCCTCGGCTCTGGAATTTTCTCCTTTCATCCGTATGCCCGGTCTCTTACATAGACTAACTCCTCTCCTTTTAAGGGGCAGATCTACTGTCATTCAAGGGAAAGAACTTGGGTAGTACCTACATTTCAATTTTGTTTTATCGATATCTATTTTTTTAAGTGTAAAATTGTTCCTTGGTTTGTCTTAAAGCCTGCTGAATGTGTTATATAGTATATACTACTGACACGAATCCCGAGAGGTCCGCTATTAGGTTCGATATAATGAACAAAAGAATTCAACACCAACAGTTGAAACTGGGGATACGAACATATAGAAAGATACACAAACAGAACAAAGGTTTATTTACAAGCTCACTAACAAAGATAAATGCAGAATGGTTTCTCCTATTTACATAACAAAAGTAAAATCTTACAATGTGTGAACTGTTCAGTTTTGCAGCTCGAAGCGAGGGCTTAACAAAGGAGAACTGTGGAACTTAAATCGTCTTCTTTACTCCGTACTGCGGAAAGCAATGTCTATTCTTGATACTCGAAGGGCAGGTTCCTCCTCGAAACCACTTTGTAGGACATTTCTTCTCTGAAGGCTAGCTCAACGTCGGAATACCTATGTCGTTCTCTCTAACTGGACGGATGACTTGACTCGAATTCGACCAGGCTCTCATGCGCCGACTTCCTCTCATATCCTTCGTCTGTTCCTTTTTCTCTTATCTCTCACTGATGATCTGATCTCTGCTGGTCTCTCACGGATGATCTGATCTCTACTACTTCGCCAGTCGTATTTATACGGCAATCTGGGGGCGGGGCCTACCAGGGAACGTCACAGACTCCCAAGAAGACGTGAACGTCTTAGAAGAATCTCGACAAAGTATTGCATCATGTTTACTGATGACGTGACGGCGCATGTTGCGTTCCACAACACGCCTGGCGATTCTAGAACGATCATGAGAGTAGGGGCCTCCAACACGTGCGCGAATGCCTCCTTGCTGCAGAACTTCTCTAAGATTCGTTTTCCTTTCCTTTAACTTATCATTCGTCGCTATGAAGTGATTACCATGATAACTATATATATATATATATATATATATCTATATATATAATATATATATATAATATATATATATATATATATATATAAACCACAAGTGTAAACTTTGAGGTTAATCAATTGTTTGTCTTTGTAAAAGGGATTCTCTCTCTCTCTCTCTGCTCATAACCGTCGTATCAGCGTTTGATCCCGTAGCGTGTCGACCGTAGTAGGTAATTATGAGACTGGTTGTTGGTTCACGGTAGTGGGTCGTAGCTGGGTTTGGGGAGGGGTGGGGGGGAGAGAGAGTTAAATTTAGTAGGTGTGTACCTGTTTGTCTGAGGGAAATATTTTAGTTTAAAAAAAAATAGACGCTTATGAAAATGACCATATCAGTCAATTGCATAATAAACACTGGCCCCTGAATGAGAATAATAAACACAGGCCCCTGAATGAGCATAATAAACACAGGCCCCTGAGTGAGCATAATAAAAACAGGCCCCTGAATGAGCATAATAAAAAATGGGACCCTGAGTAAGCAAAATAAAAGCGGGCCCCTGAATGAGCATAATAAAAACAGGCCCCTGATGAGCAAAATAAAAATAAGCCCCTGAATGAGCATAAAAAACAGGCTCCTGAGTAAGCAAAATGAAAACGCGGCCCTGAATTAGCAAATAACCACAGGCCCATTTTCTTGATAACTAAAGTCGTCAGTCAGTACTACTCAACGAAAATGGTACTGTATTAAGGGAGGAGGCATATCGAGTGTGTCAATGCTCATTGAGAAGTAGAAAAATCTATTAATGTCAAATCCTATAATAGAGTTGATGAGGAGCGTGAACGCAACGAGATGCTAAGTAAGTATCAGGAGCAAAGCGTTCACAGACAAGCGAAGTTGATAATGAATAAATGCGCATTTGATAATGAAGAGGAAATGGAGAAGGAAAGGTTGAATATGTCAATTATAACTGCAAACAAAACCCTTCAATCTTAAAATGGGGGTCCTGGAAGCACCTCCGCGCCCTAGTACTAAAGTCTACGCCACGAGATGATATGGGAGCACAATGAATCCGACATCACTTAATCACAGAGATGACTTTCTTCATAACTTGAGATCAGTTAAATAGCCATCGATATAAATCTGAGACATCCTTCGAAATACCTTATGTTGATCACAAAACCAGACACTCTCCAAGAGGACGCCGAGGAAACAGTAATGCCCCGGTTTATTCCAACCACCACCTCTATTATGCTTTTTTTGTGATTTTTGTGCTAGATTTGCACTAGGGAGACCTCTCTAGATAGTGTACACAGAAACGAGAGCGCTCTAGCTATAGTTACTCTCAGCTCTTGCTTGGGTTGTTTTAGTCTACCTAGAATACTAATGAACACGTGGTCGAGAGTTTACGAGAGTACTCTAGGTCCTTCTGCCTAACTGGATAGAGTAATCAGTATAGCTAGACGCGTGCTGGAATGGTCATGGCATCTAACCATAAATACAAATGGGATAGCACTCAGACAATGCTTTTAATCCAGCCCTAGAAAGATTCCCTGAACTTTGGAAGGTGATTGTATTCCGTTCTTTTTTTTTTTCAAGCCTTTCCCTGTCTTTTGATGGTTTCCTAGTGATGTAGAGTTGCTACCGGGATCTTAAAGGTACAGGGAACCAATAACTGTAAAGAGTTTATAGTTGTATTTAGACTTAGTTGCCTTTTGAGGATAAAAAGTGAATCAGTGGTTGTCCGTCACTCATCGCCGGAAAGGCTGCATGCCCCAAGGCTATGAGTAACGTAAGCCGTGAGACCACCCAACGATGACGTCACGATTCTATTCTCAAATCAGGAGAAAGGACTCCATTGGTTTGATTTTTTCAGCCAAACCTGACAATGAAACAGTTTGTAGAGTAATTTTTGAGATTCTTGGAATTGAAACTTGCGACTTGATAGGATTCCAGTTGATGCCTAGGAATAGGTTTATCATGAAATTCATCTCGCGCGTTATATATGAAAAGATAATCAGTGAATACGATGAGAAGGAACTCCAGATCGGCAATGGGATTACTGTGAAAATACTCCTTTGTATCAATCAGATACGCACCTTTTGACATGGACAACCAGATGATAGAATCCGTACTTGAAGGATATGGAAAGGTAATATGGATAAGGAATAACCAACACACGCTAGGAAAAGGAAACGGTTTATTGAATGGGATAAGAACAGCAAAAATGGAAATCAAGAATAACATTCCGTCGTCTATTAGGATAGCAGGACATTCGATGTCCTTTATGTACAGCGGACATAAATGTGGAAGTGAAGATCATCTGTGTTACAGAGAAGACATTAAGGGAAGAATTGGCGGATAAGAAAACGCACTTCCCGGAAATAGGGAAATGGAACAGAAAAGCGAAGGAGAATCCTGGATATAGCGTAAAGGATCAAACTCAAGATTACACTGGTGATAATGAAAAACATTTAAAATTGAACCAAGATAAAGAAATTCAAAATGCTGAAGATAACACAGATGCTAACTCAAAATATTTAATTGATAAAGACAATGTCTCGGGTGACATAGATAGTGATGATGAGTTAAAACGCGTAAGCATTGCAATGACAAGTAATTCTATGCATATAAATGAGTCCGATAATGAAGACCTACCTGTATCTGAATATGGGACACAAATCATTGTAAAGGAAAAAGAAACCGAGAAGTCTGATAAAATGGAAATAGGAACAATAGTGGAGGTTCATCGTGAGCGAAATGATACGGAACTGTCAAGTATGGAAGCAGAGGCGGTAGGGAAAACCAGTCATGAGGAAGTGATCAGGAATAATTTCGACGAAAATATGACAACTGAATACAACGATATAGCAGAAGACATGTTGACCGATGAGAGCCTGGAAACGGAAATTATGAACGAAGCTGATGACTTTGAGAAGCGGATTGAGGAATTTAGTCACAAAGAAGAAAGTGAAGATAGGAATACTGAAAAGTGGAAAGTACATGTGGAAAATAATGGGGAAATAGTTTTATAAAAAAAAGTAACGACAGTAATGACAAGATGCATAGAAATGATGAGGGAAATTTGAAGGATGATCGTGAAAGAAATCGACGAAAGGTGAATAGTAAAAATACAAGCTCGTAATGGATAAGTGGGTAGTTAACCTCTTTATAATCATGGCGCTGCGGTAGCCACCTTAAACGTAAATGGACCTAATGTAGTTAACAAACAGATGTGCGTTGACTCTCTCATGAGATTTCACAGAATTGATGTATTGATGTTGCAGGAGCATAATATTAAAAATGTCAAAGACTTGATTTACCAATCTAATGATTATGATGTCTTTATTAACTGTTGTACTAATTTGAAATGTGGAAATGCGATATATATTAGAAAGTGTCCTAGCATTAAGGCCTTGAATCAGGAAATAGATAGAGAGGGGCAAGTAATTAGTATTAAGATTGAGTTTAATGGTATAATCATTCCTCTGCTGAACTTGTACGCTCCATCAGGAACAAACAAAATACCAGAACGAGAGGAATTCTTTCGAAATAAATTGATATTTTATTTAAAGAATAACAGTGAAAACTTAATATTAGGTGGAGATGTTAACTGTGTGACCTCTCTTCGAGACAGTAGTTCAAAAAATGTTCATTTACAGTCAAAGCTCAAAAGAACTTGATAAAGCAAGTAGGATTGAAAGGCACAACCATAGGTTGTCACAAGTTACGTGAATGGAGGATTGGCATCCCTGACTTCAGACTAGTAATTCAGGTTATGTTTTCCTCCGTCTTTATTTCCATATTTCAAAGGGATTTTTGACGAAGGGGAACGTCCTGATATTGCTGTAGGAAGCTTTAGTGCCTTGTGTATCTCGGAGATATGTGAAACTGGTGAATTGTGACAGTGGTACGGTGCATTGTGGCTTTGTAGTTTAGACTTTTGAATTCAAAGCCATTCTGGGAAAGGGAGCCACTGTCACCGGGTTCACGGTTGCCATGGTGACACCTCATGTTACCATGGCAACACAGTAGTACCAACAGAAATTGACCGATCATACCCACTTTCTACGTCACTAAAAATGGGCGAGTTATTCAAACGCACTAATACCTTGGGCAAGAGAAAGCCAGTGTAGATGACACACTTGAAATAATGAGTAAACTCCAAGTACGTTTAGAAGTAGTTTATGGTGTGCAGCAAATTAGTCTTAGTAAAATAGTTATCAAACTAGAAGATACTGCAAATAAAACATTAGAAAAAGTTGGAAGGACTGTTGTGAACGTATAATTTCTGTGGATGGAAGGAAAGTAAATGTTCCAAATTATTAATCTGAGTAGTACTAAAACTGTTGTAAAAGTAAAGAATGTCCCATTTGAAATGCAAAATACAACACTTTCAAATATTCTTGAAGAGTATGGTCAGGTGTATAATGTACGATTTCAGAAATATACGTATGGAGATCTTGTAAGAAAAATGACGGGAAACAGGACTGCATTGATGAAGCTGGAGAAACCAATTCCCTCCTCACTTATCCACAGAGGGATCCCAATGCTGTTTCAATACAAGGGGCAAATACGTACATGCATTAGATGCGGTATTGCAGGGCACATTGCAGCAGATTGCTGCATTAATTGGAAAGATAAAGTAAACATAGTAAATACTGATAACTTTCCTCCATTAAACTCGAAACCCGTAAGCGACCCTATTTTATCTGTAGACCCAAAGGCAAAGCATGGAAAGGAAAATCATGATGGTACCGACGATGAAACTGTAGAAGAAGGAAACAAGGGAATGGTTGATGACAGAGGTGAATTTGGTGCAAGTAAAGGGTTTAAAGAGTGTGTGAAAAATACAGAAAAAGGTTATGGAAGTGATAATACATCCAACTAAGAAAACAGTATTAATAATTGTGAATTACTACTAGAAAATAGTGAAAAGGGAAATAACGACATAGCTGATAAGATAATAAGGTTGCAACCTAGTATAAGTGGAATGGAAGAATATACCGAAGTGGACGACGACCAAACGTATAATACTGATAATGTAGTATTAAAAGGAAGCTACTATGAAGAGGGAATAGTGAAGAGTATAACTACTGTTGACGTGAATATGTATGGGGACGCGGAAAAAGAGATGGCATCTGCAATGAATATGGAAGAAGAGGGCTGCGAGAAGGACACGGTCCAAGAGGAGGGTTTAGATCCAATTCAGATCTCGATGCCGAAAAAACTACCGCTACCAAGGAGAGATTAAATTTAGAAGAGGGAATTCCTTCCGATTCTGAATGCATGGATGATAGTGATGGTACAGAATCAGACGATTCTCAGTTGCCCTGTAACCAGGAAGAATGGAAAGTGGTACATACGAAGAAAAAAAAACTTTGTTCTAAGTCGTAATGCTAAAGCAGTAACAAAAACGAAAAAAGTAAATGCAAAAAAGAGAAAAATGGAAATATCAGTGCCTGAAACACAAGGTACGAAACCCATAATATAGACATGTATTACTCTTAAACAATCATTTTCATTCGTATTGGAACTCTTAACATTAATGATCTTTCAGATGTAAACAAACAGATGAATTTGAATACTTTTCTTATCTATCATAATATCGATATAATTTTGTTACAAGAACATAATATAAAGACTTTGAGCAATATTACTTATTTGTTAAATTATTATGACGTTGTTCTGAATCCGACCATAAATATTAAAGGTGGAACTGCAATAATGATAAATAAGGAACTAAATGCTAAAATAATAAGCATTTATAAACATGCTAGCTCTAGACTAAGTATGATTAGAATAAACATTCAAGGAGCAGAGATTAATATGTGCATTTATGCACCCTCTAGGGCGGATTGTCAGGGTGAAAGAGAAGAATTTGTTGAGGAAGTTATGCTCCCTCTTATGCAAAACAATGTAAGTAGAGGTATTGTTGGAGCTGATTGGAATTGTATTATAAGTAATAAGGATTCTTCTGAACCAAAAACTTCACATTTTTCAAATACGTTAAAACAAATTGTCAGTGTTTTGAAATTGAAAGATGTAGTTAATATTATCCCAAAAATTCCTGAATATATATTTATGAGGAAAAATTATGGTGCAAGCTTAGATAGAATATATATGGCTGACTTAATCCCAAATGTGAAATATTAAAAAACAGTAGCAGTATCATTTTCTGATCACTCTTGTTTTTTATGTTATGTTAAATTAGATCATGAGTTACAATTTGGGAAATCATATTGGAAACTTAATGTTTCTCTCCTTTAGGTTTCAGGAGTTAAGGAGGATTTTAAAGATCATTGGATAAAATGGAAAAGAGAGAGATGTAACTATGATTCCATGCTTGAATGGTGGGAAAGACTAGTAAAGGTTAAAGTTAGGGAATTTTATTAGTAAAGTGGGTTGTATAAAAAAGAAAATGAGATATAATATGTTGATATTTTTGAAAATAGACTAAGGTCTTTACATGAAACTACTTACCAGACAGGGAACCCTGATATGGAAGAAATAAAGAGAATTAAAAATAGAATCCAAACAATTAGGGATGAACTGAACGAAGGTATTAAGATAAGAACAAAATTAAAAGACACAGTGTGACGAGAAAATGTCAAAATACTTAATTGGTAAACAACGAGAAAGGCAAGTGAAGAAAATTATGACGTGAGAGATAAGCGAGGAACAGAATTACGGTCCTTTCCAGGCATTCAAAAGTCTTGTATGCAGTTTTACTCAGATTTGTACTCTTGTGATATAGGAGATCAAGATATGCAAAAAAAAAAAAAAAAACTTTTAAAATATATAGAAAATTAAACTTGAATGGATGGTTGATAGAGAATTAATAGAACTGGGAGGTTTTGATAGAAAGAAATATTTCGTACAATGAAAAAATTTGCAAACAGTCGAACCCTAGGTATTGATGGGCTCCCAGTTGAATTTTATATAGCGAACTGGGACATCATAGGCGATAATTTTTACTGAATTAGTTAATTTTATATTAAGAATTATGAAATTAGGGGGTTCGCAATATAAGGGTATAATTACACTTATAAAGAAGGATGGTGATGAGAAAGACTGAAAAATTGGAGGCCAATTTCCCTACTTTGTGTAGACTATAAGATTATTGCGAAATGACTATATAGCTGAAAGAATGAAATTAGTAATGGGGAAAATCATTAACGAAGGTCAATACTGCTCAGTTCCCGGGAGAAGCATTGTATAATGTAACATGCTTATAAGGGATATTATGTATTATGTTAATGAGAATGATAAGGAGGCAGCATTTTTAAAGCTTTATTGGTACAAAGCATTTGATATGGTAAATACAAAATTTCTGCTAAAAATAATGAGTAAAATCGGATTTGGGGAAAAATACGTTGGTTGGATAAATATGATGTACAAAAATGCAGAGAGCGCATTATGTATAAATAACTTCATTGGTGAATTTTTCGCCGTATCCAGATCGGTAAGACAAGGGTGCCCTTTGAGCATGATGTTGTATGCCTTATACCAGGAACCATTTTATGCAGCCTTAAACGCAAACAACTCTGTTACACCAATATTCCTGCCTGGGGGCTTTACTATCAAAGCCATTGGTTATGCAGACGACACGAATTTCATAATTTGCTCTGATAAGTTTATTAGAAGTCGATAGAATAGTTGGAGAATTTGAATGGCAACTGGAAGCAAAATGAACAGAAATGGAAAATCTAGAATTTATGGCATCCGGGGAAATGGAAATTGAAGAATGTATGGCCTATTGATTGGATAAAAAGGAAACCGTGTATTTATATACTTTGGGGATTTTTCATTGCAACAATTGTCAGCTTACGCTACAACAAAACTGGAATAAGGTGATAAATGCATTAGTGTGTCAAAGTAAATTGCTCTTCGGCAGAAAATGAACAATCTTTCAAAGGTCTGCTTATATCAATACTGTTTACTAGCAAAACTTTGGTATGTTGGCCACATATATCCTTTAAGTTAAAGTTACGGGAACCTGATTGAGAGGATATGTTTCAAGTATTTATGGAATGGTAGATATGAACCTATGAAAAGAACTACTGTGTATAGGAAAAAGAGGGAAGGAGGTTTGAAAATGTTTGACTGTGTAACCAAAGCCTTTGCATTATTAATCAACTCTTTTTTGAAAACTTATAGAGGTAGTAAGGGTGTGCAATATTTGTTATTACACTATACTTCCCAAAGATTGGTGAATTTGATACCCAGCGAAGTAAGTGAAGGATTAGTGGGCAACCATCCAAGTCCTTATTATAGAATTATTTTGTTTCCAATAATTCCCATTAAGATTTTGTACCATTTTTTACCGAAAAAAAGTACCTATTACTGTTGAATCAAGATATCCCCTTTGTAATTGGAAATTAATATGGATAAATTTTCATGAGAGTAAATTTATAAGTGGTTTTGATAAAAGATCTAATATATAAGTATCTACATGATGTATTAGTGACAAAACAAAGATTGTACACTTTTAACCCGTCTGGAAATAATTTATGCGATCATTGTAATATGATAGAAAGTGCAATTCATTAATTTCATTTTTGTAAGAGAAGCAGATCTGTATTTGATTGGTTCTTAAGTAGAATTGAGGCTATTTGTGGTTTTAAGCCTATAAATAACATCAGGTTTTTATATTTTGATATAAATTGTAAAGTTCTTCGAGTCAAGAATATATGTATCTTATTCCTGTGTTCTTATATTAAAACTATGTGGTCATGCAGAAACACAAATTTATTGCCTGAAAATATAAAGGACCGTGTAAGAATGAAATGCTTCATGCAATACAAACACGATATAACATTAATTTTTGATAATGCTCATAAGATTACGAAAACCTTTGGGAAGTTCTTGGGAGAATTTAATTCATTATAGTACGGTCATTTATATTTAGTAGAACCAAATCATGCTAATTTCATCGTAAAGAACTTTTGTAAATACTGTATGTAGATTAAAAAAAAAAAATACCGACAACACTAAGTCACAGAATATTCCCCTTTTAACTGCTATTAATACGAGTTATTCCTTACTAGATACTGACAATACTAAGTCACAGAATATATCCCAGTTTTGCTTTGAATGTTATAAAATTTCAAACGCGTATTCTCTAAGGTAATATGGTCGCTACTTCAAACCAAACTTGTTCGGGAACACACACAAGCAAGATTATTTTGCTTATTCTCAGCGATCTCGGTTAGTAACCCAACCCTGCATGCTTACTTAACGTAGATTGCTAATTAATATTTCAGTAATGCTTTGCTTAAAACACGTAATATTCGTACAAACCGTCAACACAACCTCTTAAGTCACACTTCATAGCCTTTTTTCTTGCCATATTCTTCGTACAGTAATATTAAAGCCAAAATTTTCTTAACTAATTCACACCAAAGATGACGGAAGTAAAAATGACATTTACCTTAATATGTCACGAGTACCTTCGGTAATGATAACAAGGCAATATGGCAGATATCAAGTTGTTTATAAGACTTCTTTTTTTTTTTATTTGATGTGAAGACTTGTGACGCCAAATATATAAGGATATACAGTATTAATACAAAATTCATTTTCTACCCTGAAGTACGATGCAAATGACACCGAATAAGTCGAAATTTACGAATTTTGCACAGGAACCAAGCACTTCCGGTTACCTGTCCAGCCACTGGGGAACTTCGGTTGTGAGCTTTGTTGGCAGCTGGACTTTTGTTGTTAATTCATATTTTTTTTATACAATATATGATCGAATACAATGAAAATGAAACTTATAAAAAGACAATATATTGTCTCAAAGCAATGTTTCAGATTTTGACGAACCGAAATTGTCCTTGGAATGAGAGAGAGAGAGAGCGCTTTCCCCGAGGATTCTAATGGGGAGAGATAGAGAGACCTGCTTTACGCACGGACACACCCGCCTATTGAAAGGGAAAACTATATAAATACAATAATAAATAATTATTTCTGCACTTACCATACTTGTCTTTATCTGCTTCTGATAAGTTTTCGAAGTTTGGGTTGAGCTGGATGCACACACCTCTCCAGCATTCTGTGGTGCGTGTTCTGGATTTATAATCTTCACCTTATTTGTCCCACACAGTTGGTCTTTCTTGAACAAGTGATATCAGCAGCTCTTTATCAATTTCTGCCTCTATACCAAATGTAAAAGACATTCACGCACAAGTAATCCCCTCGAAGTCACACAGACTACTGAACAAGTTTCCTACGGTGCCGGAAAAGTGCGCGGCCGCGACGTGTGAAGACATGCATTGGACACTGTACCCAAGGCCTATACAAAGTACCCCTAGTACTAACGTGCGGAGGCGGGCCCGCGAGGCACCCACGTTGCATTTTCCCCCGTGCACGGGCGATCGCCCGCGGCGGGTGACACCCGCGCCGTGTGAAAGACTATATTGAAAACATCACTAATTAGTTGAAGCGGGTCCGCGCTTAAGCGCAGATGCCGCGCCGTGTGAAAGGGGCCTAAATTGATCTTAACCTAATCCTGGTCAGAATCGAGAGGGCCCTGGATTTTTTCTTTAAAAGGTAGAGTAATTATGTTAATTATAAAATGATTGATGAATTAAGTTACGAATTCAAGAAGGCCGTGGATTACCATCGTCGCCCAAAGTGAAAAACAGTACGAAACTAATTTTCGATTTTTTTTAAAGACATCGAAGCCGACATTTCAGCCTTCCGTATCATCTCGAGTCCAGCTATGCGATTTCCCCCACTTGAATTTTAATTTATTCTTGGATCATAATCATTGCTTGGCCGGTTCCTTGTTTTATAAATAACTTCTTGTTTTGAGGTCTGTATTTTTGCCTTGTCAGCGTTATTACATCGCAGCCACCAG
>NC_061109.1:2514275-2519275 GCF_015104395.2 Macrobrachium nipponense
TTGGATGGCTGTATTAACGTTTATCAGACAATCTATAATGTTTAAGGAATTTTCAGCTTTATGTTGGTAGGCAGAGAGTAGAATACTGCCTACCAAATATACCGGTTTTTGTTGTTGTTGCTCTGTTCGAGTGATGTCACATGATGATACTACTTATACCACTACTCGTATAATAATAATAATAATAATAATAATAATAATAATAATAATAATAATAATAATAATAATGTAAAGGTCACGATGTAAAATGATACGTCTGGGAGATGTAGAGAACTTAGTCCTCTCCCACTTTGGAGTTGCAAGATTCTGTTGACCTCTTTTGTCTAAGATTAAATCTGCAATGGGTTTGTGATGCTGCTCCTTTTTCAAGGTCATTTCAGACGAAAAGGAAAGCAATTAGTATACTGAGGTTTATTAGGCAATAGTAATTTCATTAGAAGAAAAGTGTTGATAACATGATTTTTCATATAAAGGAATTGGTCAGGTTGCAAACATTGATCGCAGATCTGAAGCCCAGAATTGCTCCAGATGTTCTGACACCTTATTTTTGTGACGACTTTAACTCGTCCTGACATTGTGAATTTTGCCTATATGCTACTTTTGAATATACCAGAATAAGGCACATGTATTCCGTTCTCCATTGGCACCAGAATGAGTGTCATAGATTAAATAATAACTTCGCAGACAACGTACAAAGTCGAATTAACTTCGCCGTCGGAGAATGCTATGGCGCCTCCAAAATGAAATGAATCACCAAATGGAAACCAACAGGTAGCACAGAAGTGGATGCTGCTGCCCATATATCCATACATCCATACTACATAATATAAACAAAATCTTTCCATTTCGTGCAAATCCTGAATAAGCATGGAGGATATATCCCAACGACAGAGTTTATAGCTCATTCATGCCAACGTGCCTTACGTACCATCTCACGTCCTTGTGGTAAGATATAAAGTAGGATATGATAGAAGAATAAAAAAAAAGGATATGAAGGTAGAATACAAGAGGATATAAGAGGATATAAAAGTGGGATATAAAATGAGAATAAAAGAGGATATAATGGTAGAATATAAAAATAGGATATAAATGGAAGATATAAAAGTAGGAATAAAATGAGGATGAAAAGATGATATAAAGGTAGGATATAAAAAGGAGGATAAAAAGAGGATATAAAACGACGATTTAAAAGACATGCAAGAAGGCAGGATACAAAAGTAGGACATAAAAAGGAGGACATACAGGGAGGATATAAAAGGAAGGACATATAAGCAGGATATAAAAGGAGGACATAAAAGCAGGATATAGAAGGCTATAAAGATGCTGTTCACCGTAAAAGCTTCATATAAATAATAAATTATAAGTACAATGAAAATAGTCCGATGTCTCGTTTGCTATTGCAATGGTGGTGAAGGAATTTGAAACAGCATTAATGAACAATGCAAGTACAATGAACAGAGGAGATTTTTAATGATTAAGAACAAATCACAGACTCATTATTTCGCATGGAAAATCAATCAAATATAATGAATCGTACCTTCATTTTTCTCTGATTGAAAAACATTATAGGCCCAGATAATTACACATTTAAACCATTGTACATTCTTCATTTATGAACACACACACACACAAACACTCGTGCCTGGGCGTTTGTGTAGCCTGTGACACAGACTCATATTGAAGCATTTGTCATTCGGGCCAAATATCTTCCGTCTGTCTTGAACAGTCGTCTTGTAACGTCTGTCTGTCTGTCTGTCTAGTATCCTCTCCGAGAGAGAGAGAGAGAGAGAGAGAGAGAGAGAGAGAGAGAGAGAGGGGGGGGGGATAAAGAAAAGAATGTAAAACGTCTTTCATACGTATATGCAAGTCAGTGATAAAGATACGTTAAATGATGAACCGTAAGTAATTTAGAGAGAGAGAGAGAGAGAGAGAGAGAGAGAGAGAGAGAGACTGCTGACATAGTTTACGAAAGAGATAAGGTTGTTTTAATGAAAGTTTATCTTTCCACATTGTCAATCTCGCTAAGTTTGGACATCTTAATTATAATACTTATTGTATATGTTATAATATATGAAAGATACCAGTTGATCTGAAAGTATGCCACGGTTTTCTAAGTAAGAATGATAATACACCAGATCAAGATGACTGATATAGCGGTTATCTGGCGTCACAGAACAACTGAGAATTGATGGCAGCTTTTTCTGAAGGCATCTGGCTTGACGCTCCTCCTTCTATACCAATGCTGAATGAGAACTGAGGACGAGAGAGAGAGAGAGAGAGATTGTTGTAACGTTATTCCTTCACTCGACAAATCTAATATAAGAAAGCATTATGAGATATATTTCGTAACTATGTAATGTCTGTAGATAATGTTGAAACTCTTAGATGATAATATGAAGGTATTGCAAGAGAACATCTTGATATGACCGCAGGAAACAGGATATACGGACAATAACAAGTTGATGATAGGAAAGGTATAACGTGCGCGGAGAAGACTATATAAATTGAATGTCGTAGAAAGAATAATAATAATAATATAATAATAATAATAATAATAATAATAATAATAATAATAATAATAAAAACGAGGGGACCTAGGTTCGAGCTTCTAATGGACGGTACATCACGTCCCTGGGATCAGGACCTAAACCCACTACCCTCTCTTATATTACCTTCGTTTTTGAAGGTATGATTGTGTCTACTCTTGCAAAAGTTTGGGGTTTTGGGCCTCGTTCGGACCCACTATTTGTTTAACCAAACCGAAGAGGGTTGATGAAACTTTCTAGAACATTTTTATTTCCACGAAGACAAAATTGAAAAGGAAATGACATTTTGTTAGAGCAGATAATCCACTGAAGAGAAAGAAATACGCTCAGTTATTATTATTATTATTATTATTATTATTATTATTATTATTATTATTATTATTATTATTATTATTATTATTATTATTATTATTTTGTGTGTGTGTGTGTGTGTGTGTGTGTGTGTGTGCTCTATCACAGTCCTCCAATTCGACTGGGTGGTATTTACAGTGTGGGGTTCCGGGTTGCATCCTGCCTCCTTAGGAGTCCATCACTTTTCTTACTATGTGCGCCGTTTCTAGGATCACATCTCTGCATGAGTCCTGGAGCTACTTCAGCCTCTAGTTTTTCTAGATTCCTTTTCAGGGATCTTGGGATCGTGCCTAGGGCTTCTATGATTATGGGTACAATTTCCACTGGCATATCCCATATCCTTCTTATTTCTATTTTCAGATCTTGATACTTATCCATTTTTTCCCTCTCTTTCTCTTCAACTCTGGTTTCCCATGGTATTGCGACATCAATGAGTGATACTTTCTTCTTGACTTAGTCAATCAACGTCACGTCTGGTCTATTTGCACGTATCACCCTATCTGTTCTGATACCATAGTCCCAGAGGATCTTTGCGTGATTGTTTTCTATCACTCCCTCAGGTTGGTGCTACGTAACCACTTATTACTGCAAGGTAGCTGATGTTTCTTGAGGGCACAGGCTCCAGTGGAGGGCTTTTGCCACTGAATCATGCCTCTTTTTGTACTGGTTCTGTGCAAGTGCCGGGCATTCGCTTGCTATGTGGTTTATGGTTTCATTTTTCGTATTGCACTTCCTACATATGGGAGAGATGTTATTTCCGTCTATCGTTCTTTGAACATGTCTGGTTCTTAGGGCCTGATCTTGTGCCGCTGTTATCATTCCTTCAGTTTCCTTCTTTAGTCTCCCCTCTGTAGCCATTGCCATGTGTCATCGCTGGCTAGTTCTTTAGTCTGTCTCATGTATTGTCCGTGCATTGGTTTGTTGTGCCAGTCCTCTGTTCTGTTTGTCATTCTCCTGTCTCTGTATATATCTGGGTCTTCGTCTACTTTTATTAGTCCTTCTTCCCATGCACTCTTTAGCCACTCGTCTTCACTGGTTTTCAGATATTGCCCAAGTGCTCTGTTCTCGATGTTGACGCAGTCCTCTATACTTAGTAGTCCTCTCCCTCCTTCCTTTCGTGTTATGTATAGTCTGTCCGTATTAGCTCTTGGGTGTAGTGCTTTGTGTATTGTCATATGTTTCCTGGTTTTCTGATCTATGCTGCGGAGTTCTGCCTTCGTCCAATACACTATTCCTGCGCTGTATCTGATTACTGGCACTGCCCATGTGTTTATGGCTTTTATCATATTTTCGGCGTTGAGTTTTGACTTGAGTATCGCCTTGAGTCTCTGCATATATTCTTTCCTGATCGTGTCCTTCATCTCTTGGTGTTTTATATCCCCTCCTTCCATTATTCCCAGCTATTTGTATCCTGTCTCATCTATGTGTTTGATGTTGCTCCCATCTGGTAGCTTTATCCCTTCAGTTCTCGTTATTTTGCCTTTTTGTATGTTGACTAAGGCGCATTTTTCTATTCCGAACTCCATCCTGATGTCCCCAGATACAATCCTGACAGTCTGGATTAGGGTATTTATTTCCTTGATGCTCTTACCATACAGCTTGATGTCGTCCATGAACATCAGATGGTTGATTCTGTTGCCTCTTTTCTTGAGTTGGTACCCAGCATCCATCTTCTGTAATACTTTTGTCATGGGAATCATGGCTACTACGAAGAGTAGTGGGGACAGTGAGTCGCCCTGGAAGATCCCTCTCCTGATATTAACCTCTGCTAGTCTTATTCCAGAGGTTGTAAGTATTGTATTCCAGTTGCGCATTGTATTTTTGAGGAAGCTGATGGTGTTTTCCTCTGCCCCATATATTTTCAGGCATTCTATTAGCCATGTGTCGAAGGCTTTCTTATAGTCTATCCATACCATGCTTAGGTTGGTTTTCCTTCTCCTACTGTTCTTCATTACCATTTTGTCTATCAGGAGCTGGTCTTTTATTTGTGCCCCTACACTTCCTTCTGCAGCCTTTCTGTTGGTGGGGGAATGGTGTTTGTCTCCTCTAGGTGAGTTGTATAGCCTTTCAACTGATGATACCTGTGAGTACTTCCACATTATT
>NC_061109.1:2524275-2526775 GCF_015104395.2 Macrobrachium nipponense
TAACAATAACTTTTCTGTTTTTCTGTCGAGGTCACTAGCAAATTTTTCCATCCTCTTGTAAAAACTCTCTCTTTGCTCTTCCTCCTTACAGAAGTCTTGCCTCTCCTTGATGAAGGCTGCTCTCTCTTCTTGAAACTTCGTACCTCCATGCTGAAGGCCGCTCTCGCAGAAGAAAATTCTTTTTCATCCAGAATTTTCTCTCTCATAATCAGAGTTTCTTCCCACTGTTGCAACTCCTCTCTTTTTCGTTTCTGAGTTGTCCTTTGTATAGTGATATTCGCTTCCAACTTCATGAGCGTTTCTTTCATCTCTTCATTGATTTCACGGAATCTACTCAGTCCCTTTTCCTCTTCATCAAAAGTTTTTTTCCGTTCCGCCAACTCTTCTGCATCCCTTTCATACTGCTCCTGGTCTAACAATAACTTTTCTTTTTTTCTGTCGAGGTCACTAGCAATTTTTTCCATCTTCTTGTATAATCTCTGTCTTTGCTCTTCCTCCTTCCAGAAGTCTTGCCTCTCCTTGATGAAGGCTTCCTTCTCTTCTTGAAACTTTCGTTTCTCCATGCTGAAGGCCGCTCTCGCAGAAGAAAATTGTTCTGGAACAGCGGCGGAAGCCTGAGTGGTGGCGTTGCAATATTCTGGTACGTCATCTGGAGCAGCTGTGTCACGTGAGGTCGGAATGAGCTCCTCCTTCAAAGCAACACTTTGGGTGGTGGGTATGCAATCCTCCATAGTGGGAATGATCCCCGGTACAGTTTGAGGAATGGACTCTTTTTCTTCTGATCTCAATCGCGGAAAAATGGAGGTTTTCTCGTCCTCCAGAGTTGGAATGACCTCTTTCTCTTCTGGTCTAAATGGTGGAGCAATGGAGGTTTTCTCGTCTTCCAGAGTCGGAGTGGACTCTTTTTCCTCTTGTTTAATTTGTGGGATGACGGTGGTTTTATCTGGGAGACCTGTCGGTAGGACATTTTTGTTCTGGCATGCACAGTTTTGAATCTTTTCCATCTCCATTTTGATTCTTCTCCCTCGAGTTTTATCCAGGAGATGTACATGAATGTCAAGATGTGTTTTCAGGGCCAAATCAGCCCAGTTATGTCCCAGATTTCTCTTCTGTCTTTTCAGTTCATTTATCATTGCTCTAGCTTTGGCCCTATCCTTATGATCATCATAAGCTCGTCCGGTCATTAGTTTAATCATCTGGAGAACTGCTTTATTTAAACTATTAAATTCTTCTTCTGACTTCCTTCTGTGCCCACTTTCCATGGATTGGTCCAAATCTGTCCTTCGCAAAGGGGACGCTCTCGAGTTGCCGTGGTGTTCTTTGCAGAAAGCAAAGAAGCTTGCCAGTTGTATATCTGTTTCCAGAAGCTCCGCCTCCAAATCACGCCTATCTTGCAGACATCTCCTGAGCAGCTGCCTGAGCTTATCGTTCTCCTCTTGGAGGTTCCTGTGTAATCCTTCCAGGTGTTCGACATGTTTGTGCTCGTCTTGTCTGTCGCATTTCAGCCTTCCAATCTCCCCCTGGAGCTGACTGATCAGACGCACTTTGTTAGCGCCCTCCTGCTGCAACTCCTGCAGGCAGGCCTCACACTTCTGCTTCTCAGCATCCCTACACTGCAGGAGCTCTTCCTTCCCCTGAAGGTCGCACCTCATTCTTTCGTTCTCGTCGCGAATCTCTGTCAGTTGATCGTCCATCTCGCAGATCTTGTGCCGCAGCTCTTTAGCCTCATCCTGGCACTGCTTAGCCTCGCGTTCCTTAACATCCAGTTGTCTCGCCAGCTTTTGGATCTTCGCCTCGGCCTCGTTCATTTTCTCTGCATGCTTCCTCGCAGCCGAGACTTTCTTTTCGTTTTTGCACTCAACTGCGATCAGATGCTCTTTCAGGATTTTGACGTTGTCTCGGAGCTTCTGGTTTTCATTTTTCAATTCGTTCTCCCTGTGCAACATCTGGCGTTTTTCTTGTTTCAGTTCACGAATGTGTTCTAGCAGCCGTCGATTACTTGCCTCTAGTTTCTCTTGCTTCTTCCTGTGAAGCTCTGCCTGGGCCTCTTGAAGATTTACTTGTCCCAACAAGTTATCTTTCGCGAATCTGTCTTGGTTGACTTGCAGGGGAATGTTGGGTAAATGATGCGTTTTTTCCTTTATGTTTTTCCTCCTCGTGGTGTTCCTTCCTCCCCAGTGGTCCCTCATTCCCCTAGAGGGCCTATCCATTCTTTGTCTTGGTGTTCTCCATCTCCTAAACTGTCTGTTTGTCGTATCTCCTTTCCTGATATTCTCTTGATTATAGTCCAGGCATCTTGGGTCCGTGTCGCGGAATGTCTCTCTGCCTCTGGGGAAGTTATGTGTCTTCCCAGCATCATATTCTGACCTTTCTATATTGGTCAAGATGTCCTCGCAGTTCAGTTCCGACTCTAATCTCCCCGAGATGTCATCGCTTTCTGCTCCCTCCACTTCCTCTGAAGAGGTTTCGCAGATGACTCTTGGCTGAGATCTATCTAAAG
>NC_061109.1:2531775-2554275 GCF_015104395.2 Macrobrachium nipponense
TCGTAGCGGCCAGACGTATGATTTTAGCCTTTTAGATCGTCCGGACTAACAACGTTTGCAATGTTATTAAAGCGTGGGATGAGTCGGTTTTTATTCTTGATTCAGAGAGTTATCAAAACATTGTCACTAAAACTGTTCATACCATCAGTCAATGGCAAGTAGAGACGCCTTTTAAATCATTCCAGAGACAACAGAAACTTGGAACAAAGTCAGAGACTGAGGTACGATAATTATGACAAGTATACGATAACGAGGAGTTTGGGTGAGTTCGATGGGATAGTGAGAGGTATAAAGTATAGTCAACTTTGTTGTGTTTCATTGAATAATCTTATTGATGAAGGAACAAAGTAGTGTCACGCTGAACATTAAAGGCTGCCTGTGGAGGAATGAGGAGGAGAGATAGAGAGAGACACAGACAGGTGCTGTAGTATACTATGCTGAATGGCAAATATTGATTGATAACGGTTACACGCTTAGCAGAACTGAAAGTGAGTGTGGAGAGTGGGCGGGGACGAGGTAGGGGTGAGGGAGGGTTCCTGGGAATGAAACGACCGAAAGCTAGTATTGATGCTATAATAATAATAAACTGTAAAATTGAAATACATCAATAATAACTGGACATCTTTCCACCTCAATTCCCGCTCCAACTTGAGCTGTGCAGATGGATGGATTTGACGAATGTATCAAATGCTCTATCGAAAGTGAATTAAGTAATGGCTTCACTTTCTGCTCAACTGCGAGTTCCTTGCGTCCTTTACCGGCATTAGGAGGAGAACCAGCTAAGGCGCTGATTTTTGCCGCGTTGCTTTTCAATTAAATACATGACAAAGATGGCACAGTCTCGGTTTTATGTCAGTGCTGTATATTTCATGGGCGCTGTGCGGACAGTGGACTGTCTATCGTAGAACGTTCGTGTGCTCTTTATATAAATATAGAATATATATATATATATATATATATATATTATTATATATATATATATATATATAATAGATATAGTATATATATATATATATATAAAGATCACACGAAGGTATTCCGACATAGTACAATGAGAAGGGTATGTCTCAGAAAATACCCAACAGTTTCGTCCTCCAATGGACCTCCTCTTGGAGCGTTTATCAAAGAAAGATAAATTTTACAGTGCATGTAGCCAAGAAAGGCCTAAAATTTTTAAACATAAAGATACCAAAATCTAGCAGTTTGAGCTACAAACTATTCAGCAGTAAAATGACAATAAAACAAGAATAGCAGTTGAACAAATGAAAAATACCAAATATCTAACGAGGTAATACATCCATTTGAAACAGCATAACATACAGTACATATTAACAAGCGTATACTATATGATAGTTAAATGGATAACATTATCCAATTTGTACTGACGTTTCATGACATGTAAGATAAAAGGATCTAATTTATACAAACCAGGCGATAAATTAAAATGTTTTCCTTTGCTGTGAACAATGCAAGTTGTCTCTATCAAATTCCTTTCAATAAAACCTGTGCTCTAAAACAAAAACTTTGACCCGCGCCAGTCAATCAGTATATTACACAAATTACTATGAACACCTAAAGCATTGCTTGTATTATTTGTTCGCATATTATATTTATGATTTAAAATGCGTTTTTCGAGTGTCTTCCCAGATGGTCCTATGGAAAAACTACCGCACTTGCATGGGATCTTATATATGACTCCTTCATTGTTTTCTGGACTATTGTGAATTAAAGTTCTTCCAATGGTGCTAGGATATGGAAAAGTTGTACTAAAACCTACTATGAAATTCAGGGCCTCTGTAACACGGTTTTTTGGATTTTGCTCCTTAAAGCATCGGATGTAGCTGAAAGTTGACATATGTATATTTTACAACTACAGATAAATTTTGTCAGCATTATTAATAACCTAAACCCGATAGTTTTAATTTTTATAGAGTAAAAATGATCCAGCCGACGCCACGGCCAATGATTGCGAGCCAAGAGTCGAAAAACATTCATTACGTGAGCAAGGTAAACATCGTTTTACGAAATGTTGCCCCGCCCATCCACCAGACAGAAACCCATTCACCTTATTCCATCGGCTCTGAAACCCATAGTCGTCAAGAATGGCTAACAGGATTTGGAATTGTCGCCGTGGTTGCAAAACTGCATTTGTCTTACGACTTGCAACTTTATACAGTCAAGAGAAAGCCCGTGGCCATACTTACTATAGCCTGAATAGGTATTTATTAAGTTTCTAGTTTAAATCCAATGTTTATGGTCTGATTTGTATTTAGTGTGACGTGATTATAATACTTGTAATGTCTTTCAGGATTTTGAACATTTCCATTAACTTTTCACTATGCCACCAAGAGAAAGAGAGAGATTGTATGTAAACAGTCTTTATATAACGATTTTTGTTAACATCAGATTTTTATCCAAAGTAAATACACTCTTATATGTGCTAAAATCTCAAGCAGACCAACAGATCATCCGATATATTTTTTTCTTCTTCTTTAGTCTGTACGACCATGTTGGATATAAAGACTTTATGAATGGCGGAACGATACATAGATGTGGGTGGGGTATCTGTGCTAGCGTAGTAATACTACTGTAGCAGTAGTGCTGCAAAATTAGTAATAGCAGCAATATACATGAATTAAACGTTTAGGCCAACTGCTGGGATCCCTGAGGATCATTTAGCACTTCTTACAACTACTCGAGAAATGAGTTTTTATAGCCAGAAGTTAGATTTTCTAATACAACAATGGCCATGATAGCCTTCATTGTTATCCTGAATTATAACGAGGCCAAAGTGGGTGGAGCCTCATGAAGTCATCATTCTGACGATAATTATTGGTGAAGGTTTAAAGCCAAAATACGGTACCGTCTATTTTTTTTTCTTTCAGTAAATAGGTAGATAGCCGATAAATAAAAATTGCTTGACATTGGATACAGCAGTTATCAAATCAAGCTTGTCTACTATGTCTTTGAAAATTACCAACTATTCCCTACATCTTGTCAATCTGATTGTGACCTATAAAGTAGATTATAATTTCTTAGGCCACTTATTTTGGGAGTTAGACTAATAATCGAAGTGTTTTTGTATTTATTAACATATTTTGTTGGTTTGTTCATTATGATAATTATCAGTGGAGAGGATTCAGAGTTCATTGTTGCCGGAGGTATAGCCTTCGTTACGTATAGCCAATCATCCATCGAGAAAGAGGGAAGAAATGCTGTCATAAGTTACGTAACGAGTGCGTTCGAAACCTTATCTCTGAGTAAGTTGGCCCGTCTTCAAAAAAAGTCACTTTTACATTATAAGTACCAAATTTATTCAACCTACTTAATGCAGAATACAGTCAAAATTTATGTGTAGATATAATGTGTATTCTGAATAAGCGTTATATCTATGAAATGCATAGATAAAAAGTTATTGTCAAATAACCGTGTTACAGAAGCCCCGAATCTCATAGTAGTAACCTTAGGGGGTAGACTATGATTCTAATGTGGGATGGTATGGGAAACATATAGAATCCAGTTTTCTGTTTTTCTCCTCATATGAATAAAATGTTTTTCGTGCTAACTTTAGACTGTACACAATATCTTCCAATTTAAAATTATTTTCAATACCAACCTGATATATAAATTCTAGTTCCTCACTGATAAATTCCGGACTGCAGATCTTAAGAGCTCTAAGAAACATTGATCTTAATGCTGAGTTTTTTACTTCTACTTTGTGTGAGGAGTAATTGTTAATAATACGATTGTTATTAGTAGGTTTTCTGTGTATTTTAAACTTGTAGCTAGAACTTACAACTGACCTCACAACTGTAACATCCAAAAATGAGATAACACCATTGTCTTCTTCGTCAACCGTAAAAGTTATGGAGGGAACTAGATTATCGAGGTCTCTTAAAATCTTCTGAATGGTTCGTTTTGTTGAAGCGAGGCGACGTTTGCCGTCCACTTCTTTCCAGAAACAGTTGGGTTCAGCACAGCAGTCAGTTCAGATCTCTATAGTATCAGGTATTGTTACCTGTTGGCCACTGCTGCGCGAGGACGAGAACGCCAGTTGGTTCTACAGCAGTTTGGAGTATTTACTCGGAGTAGCAGTGTCTGCAACCAGTTGGAATCTTCTGATGAAGGATGGATGGTGGCTGAAACATGGTCACCAGTGGAGTTCCTTATGTGACAGCAATGAGACTGTTGTGGCGTTCGTCTGGTTGGGGCATCAGTGGTTGGGATGGAGTTCGAGTTCGTGGGGGGATTCATCCTTTATCAGTGGAGATTATAATTTATGTATTTTTTATTTATACTGCTTGATTTTGGGTGTTTTTCATATTTGTGGGGCAAGTGTATGGCCCAGTTACTTTGTGTATGAGCTGGTTTACTATTGTGTTCTGATTAATTTTATGGCTTTGGGCGCTTTCACAATGTTTAACATGTTTTGTATCTTGTGCAAGTGCATGGCTCTGGGTGTTTTTACAATGTGATTGACATGCTTTTTGTTTTGAGCAATTATGTGGCTTTGGGTGTTATCACATTAGTTTGTGATGTTGGGCAGTGTATGGCCCTGGTAATTTGACATGCTTCATTATGTTTTATTTTTACTGCTTTTGTGCTATGTAATTTCTGTAATGGGACAGTGTTCATTTTGTTTTGGCTGAATCCTCAACTCGCCTGTAAATATGTAAATTGCTTTATACAGGAAATAGGTTTAATAAACTAGTTATAAGGTATTCTGTAGATTTATTTCTTTCTCTCCTCCTTGATTTGCCTTTGGACTCCTTGTCTCCCCAGTTCCAGTTTTTATTATCATTATTATTAAAGAGCCCAGTTTTTTTTTATTTATTAAGGAACCCAGTTTTTTTTTATCATTAAAACCTGTGGAACCGTAAATGTTTCACAACAAAACCCACTGTGGATAACGTTCAATTTTGTTTCTCCACTAACGGCGTGGACAATACAAATGAGAAACTGAATGTCGCTCAAATAGTTAAGGAACTGATAGCATTTAAGCAATTGAAGCCGTGATAATAAAGCTGAATTTATCTAATTATTGTTTGATGGGGAAAAATAAGCTTAGACCGTCGGTGATACTCTGGTGAGTATTGTCAGTAATCCCGTCTAGATTACTGAAACAAATCGTGACTCGTGCGTGCTGCCAGACAATCTTTCAGTGTTCAAGTTGGTGATGATAAAAAGTAATGAATTTAACAAATACTTAGATGAGTTTTCTATTGAAACGTTGTGATTAATTATCACAGATAGGATGGAATGGGCTACTACTTATATCATCTACGTTAAGATACAGTTTAAGAAACTGGAAAATGTTTATGCGATTAAATTCAACAAAAGGCGCCACACCTCGGAACATGATCACTTCTGTATTGGTTCTCTATCAGATCTAGACTGGCTATCCAAAATACAACGGATGAATTGTGAGCATAAGACTATAGCTACTGACTACTATCACGTTATCTGACCTAAGAAAGCTTGAGGTTTTGGTTTAAGAATCTTCAAATGTGCCATCTTAAGATTTTACCATAGGCTACCTCTTGATATTAAGAAAAATGGAATTATCGAGTCTTTTCAGAAAAAAAAATGAAAAGTTTTTATTTTCTGAGCGCCGTTTGGTTCATCGAATATCTAATCGTATTAGTGTGTAGGGCCAACAAATTCATGGTTCCTAAAGGGAATCGGGCAAGAAACCCACTGCACTTTACAGACCTGTTCAACCGCCGAATATGGGAATGAAATAAAAAAAGGTAACGGGAAAAGTAAATTTTTCAGCTGCAAAGAAAAGATTCCCCAGCGCTTACTTATAGACACAGTTTAGACCGTGGCTATAGAAAAATTATTTAACACCCGTTTTCAGTCTTAAATAAGCACTGCGTTTAATGATCTGCTTGTGTTGCATCGTCTTGTAAACAAAATAAATTACTGTACTGCAATAAGCGGTCGTGAATAAACTTCATTTGATAATAGGGGGTTCCTACGAGCGCTTATATGGACGTGGTGCGAGACCTGGATAAGCCGTCAATATGATAATAAACAGACAAGTCCCATTTCTCCTTTCATCTTGGTGCGTCTATGGAATTATAACCTGTTTATTACGACGATGTAGAAATTAACAAAGAAAAACGAAAGCGTCATTTGTTGACGAGCAAAGTCAATGGACGGATGATGGCGTACGACAACTTACGTAGAGTGCGGTACGATAACCACCGAACTTGACAAAGTATGTGATTCACCCACACACGGACGGTCCACGGTCCCACTCAGTGTTCCTTGAGCTGTTGACGTGAAAACCCAAAGAAACATTTACGTTTTGAAGTGGTTGTCTTAAAAGGCCGTATGGCGGATGTGAGAGAGATGTGTTAATGAAGTCGATACTCGTATACGATCCCGTGTGGTAATTGAGAGCTCGAGGATCTTCGATAAAGTGTATTCCGGCGGGAAAAATAAAGAAAAAGAGTGCAGCAACCTTTTCAAATGGCGAGAGTAGTTTGTGGTCAGGTATGACATTGCGCGGTGATGGTCTTCTTCTTGGGAGACTTGAATCGGAGGTGGTGATTCAGGTGTTGTGAACTGTTAACACCCACCCACCCCCCCCTCGGTGGGCGTCCGTAGGCGTCGTGTCCTTCCTTCCTCCTTCCTCGGAGGCGTAGAAGAGGGCTAAGACTTCGGAACATGAGCTTATAGCGAAATTGCGGACCGACCTCATGGAAGGCGAGCGGTGGACCAAGAGGGCGACGAAGAAGGAGGGTTTGGACGGCGCTCCTCCGAGGTGCTTCTTCTTCGTCTTCGTCCTGTGGTGGATGCTGTGCGCGCCCGCGAGTGGCCAAGGTACGTCGGAGGTTGCAAAATTGCAAGCTCGCTTTGGTCTCTTGGTGGGATGCTGACGGCGTTCAAATCTCCGGCGTCCTTATGGGAGCCGTGTTCATCTCTCGTCGCTCCCCTGCGTCCCTTCCAGCCTTCTTCTTGCTCATATTAACACTTTCGCATTCTTGTTGACTTGTTTTCCTTGTTGTGGGCGGCTTATCCAGGTGTATGCTACCCGACCCACTCGTGGGCGGGCGCCCGCATGTATAGGGGCAAGGTGGGGGAGGGTGCTACTTGCCATCTCTCTGGAAATGCTAAATAAAAATTATGTATATAATATAATTATATAATTTATATATAACATATATATAAATGGTTATAATTGCTTTATTCATTTAAAAAATTGCAAGTACTGATAATTGAAAGGGTCAAAAGTGTCTATTTCCTGGCACCGGAAACTCCATGTGCTATGTATTAAGATCGCCCCTTCCCCGCCCCCCCCTTTGGAAAATATGCATCGGGCGCCCATGATGGCCACACAGCTTCATAGCGCTCGCAGGACCCCCATTTATCAGATTAACAGTTTATTCAGGACCACTTATTGCAGTAGAGTAATTGATATTGTACACAAGACGATTAAAATCACCACAGATAAAAACGCTCGCTGCAGATATTCGTATATATATCAGTCCCGTCAAGCATTATAGGCCAAACCATAACGTCTCGACGGTTGCTATAACAAATGTAATATGCCTTACGAAGCGCACTTGAGCGAATGTTTTATCTATACTAGGCTATATATGTATTTTATATAGCCAAGCAATTATTCAGCTGTAGGATTCCCACGCAATCCTACAGCTGAATAATTGGTGGGTAAGTATGAACAAAACATAATTTTATTATAAAAATATAATTTTTATAGCATTGTATTCCCACAACTGCGTCCGTTTTGTTAGTTAATGCCAGGCCGCTGTTAAAAGTCTTACAGAAGGCCTTTTGACATCGAGGTTCTGATGAAGAGGGTCTTATTGTCTGTGTAAGTTAGCTGGGGTCGCCATCAACCTCCAAGTTTTATAAAAAATGATTAGGCTAAATAAGAAGCATGTGTCATAATGTGGTTTCTCTTCGTTAAAATCCGTAGGCAGACCTTTAAGCTCATAAATACAGATTTCATATAGTATGTATTATATATATAGTATATATAGGCCTATATGTGTAAGTATACACATTAAATATATATATATATATATATATATATATATATATATATATATATATATACACACACAAACATATATTATGTATTCACAAGCACACATAGGCCTATGTGTTTGTTTGCAGATATAGTATAGG
Source organism: Macrobrachium nipponense (assembly GCF_015104395.2). Classification (NCBI taxonomy): domain Eukaryota; kingdom Metazoa; phylum Arthropoda; class Malacostraca; order Decapoda; family Palaemonidae; genus Macrobrachium; species Macrobrachium nipponense. The sequence goes on from NC_061109.1 coordinate 2,539,936, forward strand.
CTATATATAAATATAGATATATATATATATATATATATATATATATATATATATATATATATATATATATATATATATATATATATATATATATATATATATATATATATATATATATCCTATACTGTATTTGCACACAACACACATAGGCCTATATGTGTGCTTGTGTATACAAAAATGTTCGGGTTATATATATATATATATATATATATATATATGTATATATATATATATATATATATATATATATATATATAGGCCTGTAGGTGTGTGTTTGTATGCACAAGTACTAGGTCTAAACAGCTCGATTTCATGTACTAGATGAATAGGTTTAAAAGCATCTTAGGTTATTTGTGTTATTTCCTTGAAATTTTGAATTTGATCTGGTCCGTGACAGTTTTATGTTGTGTCGTACTAAATTATTCATCTGGCAACAATGTCTAAGGAGAATCTGTAGCTGAGTTTTGCGTTATGGAATTCGAGAAAGAATTACTAGTTTCTGAGGAATGATTGGGACTTACCTACCACAAAAGAACTTACACACACACACACACACCTTGGACTCCCGGGGGTATGCAAGGGTTTATACTATTTGATGTTTTGACAAGGTTTTTCCATTTTGACAATAATTCCCTCTGATGGTAAGCGATTTCTAGACTTGAGTTTAATACGATCATATCATTCCCAGCGAAATACGTGTCACTCGAGCAAATGGGATTTATTAGGGAAAATACGCTGGGAAAATTGCTCATTTCCCTTTTAAGTCCGCGGAAATTGGAAGTGATTTACATCAATGTGAGTTTGTTTACGATTGATATGTCGCTGTTCTGAGTCATTGTCACGGCTCCCACGCCATCCTGCCCCGGTTGTACTTCTGGGAGTAAGCAGTTATTCACTGGAGCTATTTTTGTTTTTTTAGACCACGACAGGAAGCGACATGTTAGCTCTCTCTCTCTCTCTCTCTCTCTCTCTCTCTCTCTCTCTCTCTCTCTCTCTCTCTCTCTCTCATTTGACTATCGACCGTTGGACAACCGCAATTAAGCCTATACATATTGTAAATAATCCATTAGATTTGGCACTGAAACTCGCTGGACAAAACCTAGAGCTAATAGGAGAGAGAGAGAGAGAGAGAGAGAGAGAGAGAGAGAGAGAGAGAGATTTGCGTTGTTCGTATCCTATTCGTCTCAAATTTGATTTGGGCTTTTGGTTTCTGTGTCGAGGAGGTATGGGCCATATCTTAGCTTCCGGGATAATGAGTTCTTTAAATTATATTGAGGATGGGAAAAATGTGTATTTTGCTCTCCACTTCTTTGATCGGTGAAGTCATGTTTTTGATGAGTGACAGTGTTCCAACTTCCAACGAAGCCAGACGTTGCTATGGTCCCAGGAGGGCGTCGGGTATCTGCTCGGCGTCTTCATATCCTCCGGCGCACCCTTCTGCAGTAGTAATGTGGCGATGAACAATATAGTATGATTCATTCCCGCTATTATTATTCACGAAGGATATCCTCCCTTTTTTTTCTGTGTGGGGGGGGGGGGGGGGACGTTGTTGCCGCTGCCAATCCCATGTTTATCGCCAGTTTTACGATTCTGTTGTTAGTACAAAGTAGGTATGATGTAATTCTGCCATATCATTAATAGAATGAATTCTACCGTATTTCATTGTTGTTGTAACATTACTGGTTACCTTTGCTTCACCAAGTAACTGAGGTTTTTATGACTGCGATTGGTACTTTTTTTTTTTTTTTACTTGACTTTTTTTTTCCCACTAAAGTTAAAATACTTTACAGGGTTATTCAATAACCGCCGTAAGTAAGTTATTCCTCATTTTTGTTCATGCTTACTATAGGGTATGCATATTTCGATGTGAGTGGTGTGACGACAAGTTCAGAAAACGGGGACATAACGTACTTTGACGATAAGATTCTTTCTGAAGCTTGGACCAGAGCAGTTTCACTGTAACATACTGGTATGTTAAAGAATGATTAGACGCCAAGTTTAATTATATATTCTTGGTTATATATGGACAGCTATAGTGTAGTTGTTGATATGGTGAGATTCTTAGTGCTATATATTCTGCAGACGCAGTAAGTCATAGATAATGTTTGTATGTTGGTACTATGTGTTTGTCTTAACCTACTGGTACTTTTGACCGTGTTAATCACGAAGCCCTTGCTTTCAAATTTTGAATGGGAATAGGGAATAGTTCTTATTGTTAACCAATAGATTACTATTCGTTGGTGTGGATTATTGTCACTACTTTAATATAATCGGTGATATTCAACAGGGTGGTATCCTTGGCCCATCCTGTTAAACCCAATACGTATATGGTTTGCCCTTGGAAACAAATTTGATGCAGGTGATGCTACTCTGTCTGCATTGACTTGAGTAGCTGTAGACCTGTTTGCTAAATCTGTCATGTCAAATAAGTGAATGATGTCCATTATGGGATGGAGCTACGCCCCAAAAAAAAGGTGTGGATGTTGATAGGTCTAGGACACTGGATCACCCTTGATCGAGAGAGATATACATTGACAGTATTCTTTTAACTGCTTGCAACTCATTTAGGCTGTAATTTTATGTGTTATTCATTCATGATTGCGAATTCTCATTGAAGAAACATATCCAATCTGTCTTCGATTATTTGAAAAGAATTCGGTCCATTAACAAAATTTCTGTATTTAAGTTGCTTCTCTGTCCTGAGGAAATGTTATATATTTCATTCTGAAACGTTTTGAATTTTATCTCCAATTTGGCCCTCAACAGCCGATTCCACTTTTAGTTGAGGGACAAAAGCTCATTTTTTTTTTTAATAACATTTCAATTTCTTATTCCGGTTTCTGGTAGCGATTTCTGTAACGTTGCCCACATTTCTGATATGCTTTGCATTCGAGACCAGGTTTCGATTAGTTTTATTATTACTACAGCTGCGCCCGAAGTATTAGACGATGGTCCCGTTGTCTTTCGGGCATAAAGCGAAAGAGCTTCGCACGCGTTTTTTAATCTTTATTATTGCAATTTTTCCGTACTTTATTTCTAAAAAATGGGGCCTTAAGTTTGCAGGTGTACAAATGTACGGAAACACTTTGTTAAGTCAAGTAATTTCTCGTTAATATGCATTATATATATATATATATATATATATATATATATACTATATATATATATATATATATATATATATATATGTACGTATGAAGACGAAAAAGATTGAACAGGATGGAGACGTATTCATCAAGTCCGGAAACGGATATCCATGAATGGCTTCCTTCCCGTCTGTCTTTTCTCCCTTCAGTGCATCTGTAGCATGAGAGAAAACGATAGTGGTTCTTGAGTTAACGAACGTTAGGCGAGCTGTCGACTACAGTATGCTCTCTCTCTCTCTCTCTCTCTCTCTCTCTCTATCTCTCTCTCTCTCTCTCTCTCTCTGAGCTTTTCGAAGGGAGCACTGCCAATAAGGTGGTGGTGGTTTTGTTTACATTAGCTCTTGTTAACATTTTGTTGTTTACTCCACCCATTTTTTTTAGGGGGAGTGAGAATTGACTATTCAGTTAAAAAAAAAAAACCCTTATTTGCTCATTCCAAATAATAATGTGATCTTAATGACTTTCTCAGTAGGAGTTTCCGCGTTGAAGATTTTAGCAAGGGAACGCCTCTATCCCTCAGAGAGGGTAAATTGACGGACCGTTACCGTTTTCAAGGCGGTGAGAGAGAGAGAGAGAGAGAGAGAGAGAGAGAGAGAGAGAGAGAGGTCTCCCCGATTTCTGTATAGCACATGCACTGACTTGTGAACATTTTGTTGCCTTTGCCCCAACACGGGCGTGAGTTGATTCGCTCGTGAGTTCGTGTGCGTGTTGCCACACTCCGTGCTTTCACTTCCAGTCCCCCCCCCCCCCCCCCCCCCCCCCCCCCCCTTCCCATTTTTTGCCTGGGTACAAGATGCCTTAAACGCTTGACTAGTTACGCTACGACTCAGCACTTCCTTTTCCTCTCTTGATCGAAGTAGGAGAGAATAGGTGGTGAATGAAATTTAAGAAAATATAAATACAACGGATAAACAATGAATGTAAAATAAATAGAAGGATATAAAAAGTGAATAAAAATATATATTATTCTGTTCGGTTGTCTCTCTTTTCTATATACAGTTTTTGTTTGCTTTTACGTTAGTGTAATTTTACGAAGTATGATTATGTTTCGACGCAAATGCACTTTTGGTATATATGCTATTTATTGTGTAATTTTCGATACGCCAATGTCAGTCCATCGCAGATGTTTACTAGTCACGCATCCACAAAGTTTTATTTATTTTTGTTTATTTTATTTTATTTTTTTTTTTGCTGTTGCATTGCTGAGTAGGAATGCGCTAATAGCACAGTTTCACTGAAGTTTAAGTTGTCAGCACTACACTATCAATTTTTAAGGCTGCGTGTCTCATTTTTCCTCTTTTTTTTATTATTTTTTATTTTTGGGGGAAGTTCGAAAGTGTGGGATTACGAAATGCCTTCCTGTCACGCGGGCTCTGGTGGCCAGTGTTTGTAATATCGATCCATGGCCCCAGTTGATGTGTTCTTAATCCTCAGTAGTAACAGAGAGAGAGAGAGAGAGAGAGAGCGTAGCCTTTAGTTGTCCAAGAAAATACTGACCACTTCGTAAAGTTCCTTTTTATCAGCATCGGGTCGGCGAACGCCCCTAGTGTGCCTATTCCGTAGCGTGTCCCGATAAGTCTGGTTTAGGATAGGTGGGTTATAACTCAAGAGTGAGATAATGAAACTTATTTATGGAGAGAAGGCGACCAGGGAATTTTTATGATGTGTTTTAAGGGGAGTATTGTATTTGATCCACACACGTGTATGTATGTATGTATGTATGTACACACACATATATATATATACAGGAAAGTGAAATACTGGAGTAGCTACAAGATCTTTCGACTCATGGTCTGCTAAGTAAAGGACGTCGAGTCGAAAGATCTTGTAGCTACTCCTGTGTTTCACTTACCTTCGTGGCTTATACATTTATTTATGTATTTATAACGTTCCAAACTTTCGTGATTCAGTTATACATAATATATATATATATATATATATATATATATATATATATATAATATATATATATACATACACACACACACACTCACACACACACACACACACACATATATATATATATATATATATATATTATATATATATATATATATATATATATATATATATATAAAGAAATACCACTGGAAAATGATAAGCAGAAAGTGAGTACCAGGCGTTTTCGCCATTATTCAGGCACTGTCGACAGTTCCTAAATAAAGGTAAAAGCTCTCTGTATCGCTTTATTGTGGTATTCGCTTATCATTTTCTTGTGATATTAGCTTATATAATGTAGTCACGTGCATTTCTACTGTTTTTTTTTAAGCATATATACATATATGTGTATATAATGTAGATAATATACTTAGCCTATACAGGTGTTATTCCCACAGATTCTTATATATGCCTTTCGAAGTCCATTTAAGATGGCATCGTGTGAACAACGCCCAGCTGAGAGACTGTCAAATTGTTTTCTTAAACCAAGCGGGCCTCATGAATGGAAGAGTGAAGGCGATCTTATCTGTCACATTTAGTAGTGGCGTTGACGATGGCACTTGGCACTATAGTTATGTCGAGTGCTGTGGCACTCCCTCCTTGGCATTGCGAATGTGCACCGCTTTGATTAGGTTCCTCATTGACTCTTTAACTGTTTGATGCATCTCGCATACCATTTAGAGAGAGAGAGAGAGAGAGATTTGAATTATAGTACCTATTAGGTTAAAGAGATTTTGTATCTACTATTTGTTGAAAGAGAGTGAGTGCATTTAATTTCTAATATCAGTTCACACACACACACACACACACACACACACACACACACACACAGCCATTAAATGATAATAGGCAAGTGGTAGAAAATGGGTGAAGGAGATAATGGTAGGACGGTTTATTAAATTATGGGAACGTTGTCCCCTTCATGGGAACATGATGGGGGTGGCAGGCGCCCAGGGCGGGAACTTCATTCAGCTGCATGTTACGCTAGTTTGTTTGTTTGTTTGTTTTGCGTTACGAAATAACTGAGAAAATACCGTTGATGGGCGTGGTTTGAATAGTTGACCCTGCGCATTTCAGTTGCTGGTTTGGGGCGTGCAAGGTTGCATTAACGTCTGTTTGGTCACGATTACGTACAATGCTTTCATATTTGAATCTTGATTCCGTACAGTGATCTTCTTTTATGAAGATTGTAGTTATTTTTTATGAAGATTGCGTAGATCGTAGTTTTTTCTAATGGTTTAAAATTAAGTTTTGTAAAAAAAAAAAAAAAAATGTATTAACATTGCGTACAGGGCCCTAATTCATATTTGTATTGAGTATGTTATTGTTAATATATTGTACGACGATTTCTTTTTCATTAGAAGTTATTAATTTGTGTTTTTGTCCCTTTTCACAGAGAGAGAGAGAGAGAGAGAGAGAGAGAGAGAGAGAGAGAGAGAGAGAGTCGCCTTATTTATACTTCACTTGTTACTTTAAAAATCATCAATACACGAGGAAATGGCACCGCCGCTCAAAGATTGCCAAATCTACCAAATGGTCACCCTTTTTCCTGAAAAGTTTGAACGAGTTTTAAGAAAATATGGCAGCAGTGCTAATCACCCTCGTGTCTCGACCTTTTGTAGCCAGAGTATAATAGTGCAGAAGGGTCTGTTACCACCTTTTTCAGTTTCTCAGTACGAACAATACTAACTTGGACATCCAACGCGTGCGGTAGAAACTGACGGAAAAAATGCTTAATCGTCTCTTTCGATAACAGTTCTAGTCAGCAAAACTAAGTTGGAAACATTTGTAGCCCTTATGCTGTGCTGACCTGACGGGAGTAACAGAGAATAGCACAAACAATGTAGTCCGAAGGCCAAGCTCTGGGACCTATGAGGTCTTTCAGCGCTGAAACGGTAATTGACAGTAAAAGGTTTGAAAGGCGTGACTGGTGGAAAACCTCAAAGCAGTTGCACTGTGAATCAATCGTTAGGAGAGGGTGGAGAGTAAGATGGAGGATAGAACGTGATCGGAGGATACAGTAAAAGGAATGAAAGGGGTTGTGCAAAGACTCCTTCAGTAATGCCTACAGTGCTCCGCATGGGGTCAACTGACGGCACTGTCCTAAGTGCATGAGAGTTCGTAAAGAAGTTGTATATGAAGGGCAAGTAAGATAGTGGTTAAGGCCTCGCACGAAGTGTGTCCTTGTTAGTGTCTGATGTGTGTGTGTGTGTGTGTGTGTGTGTACACGCGGGTAATGTGGGGGGTAGTTTTATCGAGCAGGTGGACGCAATCATGGCTTAGGGTGCAGCTACGAACTGATGAGGTGTCATGCAACACGCCATTCTATATAACCCGTCATACTGCTCTCTCTCTCTCTCTCTCTCTCTCTCTCTCTCTCTCTCTCTCTCTCTCTCTCTCATTCTTACCATCATACTACAGTTTTTCTTCCGGTCTTCGTCCAAATTCGCTTCAGTGTTGTAATATATTCGTCTTCTATCTGTTTATATGTTTATACTGTCCTTCTCTTCTCTCTCTCTGCTCTCTCTCTCTCCTATCTCTCTCTCTTCCTCTCTTTCCTTCTCTCGCGACTCTCCTCTCTCTCTCGTCTCTCAAACAACACCAACGCTTCCTCATGGCGTCTGTCTTTTGCCTTTTCATGATCGCGAGGTTTTGCCTAATTTGGATCCGGTATTTTTTCTGTTGGGTTTCCACGGAATCGAGCCGTGGATTCCAGTGCTTCGATTCCAGCCTTTCGGAATCCTTTTCCTACTTTTGGGATGACCATTGCTTTTCGGTTTTCAGTTTCCAGTTCAAATAACGATGCTAGGATCTTATATAAATTAAGGTCTAACGTTTTCCACATCGTGATAGTGCTGTATGGACGAGAAATAGAGGTTATTTGATTATTTTTCTAGGTCTTTTGGGCATTGACAGTGATTATCCCACAGAATAACATTGAGAACAGTCACATAGTTTCTCTCTAGATTCGGGGACAAGTTTTAGAAGCCGTGCGCAGAATTAATATCTGGCTCGTTCAGTTGCATATCGCCGTTATCCAGCATTTTTCAGCCTTGTTAACTTAAGGGTAACAAACGAAATGTGAAAAGCTCCTACTTGTTTATCTCTCTCTTTTCTGCAGCACGGAATTAATATCGGTTGTAATCACCGTCTTGGATTTTTGGGGTGGGTGGGGGAGTCCTTTTAAGCTAGTTGTCGTTCGAACAGATCTTTGCATCCGGGTTTTCATTTCTTCGGCTGCAACACATCAGTCTCACTTGTCAGGTTTTGTCAGGAATCAGAATAGGTTACAAAGTTAGGGCGCCTTTTTTGTTGTTGTTGATGTTTATTCTTAAGAGATTAACTTTTTTTTTATCATGAAAATGAAGGTTTGATGAGAACGGAGATAGTGGCAATGGTTTTAGTAACCTGTAGTCGGAATCATAGTTCATTCCAGTGTTTACACACATTTACACACACATATATATATATATATATATATATATATATTGTTATATAATATTATCCTATTATTATATAATTATATATTATATTTGACGACTTGGCCCTAGAATTTGATGTCTTTATGTAGCCTGGGTAGGCCTGAAAACGCGAAAGCAAGCATATACATATATATATATATATATATATGTGTGTGTATATGTGTGTGTGTGTGGGTGTATAAATACATATCAAAATTGAACCGTTTCCATTAGCAAGGAATGCCCCAAGGTGGAAAACCAACTAAGATCACATCGCATTCATATTTTAACCTGTGTATTGGAAAAGAGCTCCTTGTTCAGTAAGCATCCACACCATTGGCCGACTGACACACCTCGGCAGAAAGCCCAACAGCAGCGTGTCACACACCCTTGAGCACATGGCGCCAGTCATCAAGATGTGTTAAGATATATAGCATTTATTTATTTAAGATGTGTTAAGATAGCATTTATTTATTTTGAGATGGAGAGCGGTAGGGAACGGTATGCGTTTGCAGTTCTGTCATTTTTGATTTAGCTTTCGTGCCGTGTTTTTCTTTAAACTGCGGCTACCACCATGCAGGCTGGTTGAAGGAAGGATTTGGACCGTAAAGGACGCATCAAAATTCCTTCGGTCATCCTTGGAAGAGACAAAAGACTAAAGAGAATTTTGTAAGAATATTTTTGGAGACTGCAACGCAGATGTAACTTCCTTTGGTGTCTCATGTTAGTAACTATATTCTTGTACCTCCTATCTCCTATAATTTACAGAGCTGGAAGTTTTTTCTAATAAACTGGAGGGTACAAACATCCTCAGTCACGAACTTCCATACTTGGTAGTCATCTCCTTGGTCGCGTTTATATTGCAAGTTAAGAATAGCGATACCCTAGCAAAAACCTACCAGTGTATTTGTTGACTGGTTAAATACTTCATCTTTATATGTGAATTAGAAGCATATTTTATCACGAATTATGAATCTCACCATTGGGAGGTTGGACATTAAAGTTCGTGAGTTTGTCTTGGCTCATTTTGCAAGAACGAACTTCTGTGGTTACGCCTATCTTAATACGCGAATGAGTAGGCTTCTGTGAGGTAGTCCACACTTTGGCTTCTACAATTATATACTTACCTATACCATTACCCACTGTTTTATTTGTCAGTGTGTCTGAGCGGAGATGATCACGAGTTACGGAGACAGGTGTTTCTACCTGAGCTGTCCCAAAGTATATACGTATATACCTTGAACTGTCCAGTAAAGCATATATTATGTGTGTCCAAAATACTAGAACCAACAGCGATCTTCAACATTTGGAAATCGATGGGGGAAATTTTGCCAGAATCTTAAACCATTTTCAGTCATTCCAGTTTTAATGTTCATGAAGAACCGTATTTTGATAAAATAGAAAAATTAGTGAATGACGAAAATACAGAAGCCCGTATGGATTTAAAAAACTAAATTTAAAAATGTTACATATTCTGAATTTTGATATATTTTGTATATATTGAAGCATGAATAAATGTATACAATGTATGCATGTATTCCAGTGTGAAAACATAGTATGCCTGGTATAATTTCGCGTACTCGGGGAGGAAGTCTACAAAACTACTTTTTTTTTTTTTTTTTTTTTTTGTTTTTTTTTTTTTTTTTAATTTTTTTTTTTTTTTTTTTGGGGGGAGAGGGGGGGGGGGGGGGCCGAGTTGGTCGTAGTAAAGGTCTCTCAAGGAAAAGCCTAAATAGTTCTGAAAAAAGTGCTTCTCATTGAGTTACAAATACAGGAATTTTAAGATAGGATATTTATAAATTATGCATTAGACTGAAAATGTAGAAAATAAATTTGTGTGTGAATTTTAAATAGTACAGAACAGTTCTTTCTAGTAAAATAAAGCGTATTTATTTTAATTTTTATTTGTGAAATAACGCACTATTTGACCGTAGATTTTAGCACGTGCCCCGAGTAAGCTGGAGGTCGGATTTTTTTTTTTTTTTTTTTTTTTTTTTTTTTTTATACTACACACACAACCTATTTGGTCCCAGTTCTTTGCTTGTGTCCTAGACCAGGTATTTTATCCTGATAGTCAGTTCAGTGGTCTGGTTAAACTATTTTGATAATAATGATGGTAATAGTAATATAATGATAATAATGTCCATTCGAGTTTATTGCATCATTTACACCACTTCAGTTTCCACAGCGCTCTGCCCCAAAGCAGGACGACCTTCGGTTAGGCAGGAAAGTGTGAAACGACTGTGCCCTTACCCCTCGTTTCCCCATTGGAAGGGCGGGAGGGCGTCCTTCCTCCGTTAACCCTAATGTAGGCACGCTCATTCCCGCCCTCGGCTTTTGTGTGAGCCACTTTCCCCTCGTCGCCTCCTATTTATATTTCAGACTTGGGCAACACGCAACTGGTCTTTTGGGATGGGCTTTTCTCTTCTCTCAGTTAGCCTGACTTCCAACAACTCCCCGCCATCTCCCCCCCCCCCCCCCGTCCGTTTCTTGTTACCCTTTCACTTCCGTTTTATTGTTTTCCGTTTTATACTCGGAACTGTTCTGTTTGTGTGTGTGTTTGGTCTCATGTAGCATCCCTTATTGTTCCTCTATATATTTCTTTTCTTCTGGCTGACTTTCTCTCTCTCTTTTTGGTTTTGATGACACCAGACCCCTTTGCTGAAGTCCACTCAGGTCCTATTTATTGACAATACAACTTTATATACTTAGTTTAATACATACTTAAGGTATGAATCGCAGTTTAATACATAACTCAAGGTATGAATCTCAGTATCTCAGTTTAATACATACTCAAGGTATGAATTTCAGTTTAATACATACTCAAGGTATGAATCTCAGTTTAATACATACTCAAGGTATGAATCTCAGTTTAATACATACTCAAGGTATGAATCGCTAAGATTAGAACATACAAGAAAACCAGAAGCATTTATAGTTTTGCATATTTATTTACCAAGTTTACCCATGCATCCATTGACACATTAAAATCAATTTTATTTACGTGTATTCATGTATCCATTGACGGATTAAAATCAAATTTATTTATACAACGTGTATCCGTGTATACAGTGACGCATTAAAACCAAATATATACAGATATCCAGAGATCCAACTCCCATACCCCCAGCATGTGGTTCTCAAGATATACCCCCTGTTAAGAACCCCTGCTTTAATGTCTTCCCCACCCCCAACAACTCTCCATCTCACCGTCGCCTTCCGAATCCCGACTCGAAGCTCGTCCTCTTCCTTTTAAGGGGGAATGAACGGCATACATTCCCATTCTTGACATTCCTTCATCACTGTGGCTTGTTTCTTTTGTTTTATTGCCGCTAGCACCGTTACTGGCATTCCAGCTCCTACATTTCGGGCCTTTTAATTTTCTGTCCTTTTAATTTACGTGCGTGATTGGTGCAAGGTATACAAAATAATTTATTATTATTAGTAGTAGTAGTAGTAATAGTAGTATTATAGGTTGTAGTTCCTACCGATCTCAGGGTCCGAAGTTCGATTCTCCGCTTTGCCAACAAGGAATCAGAGGAATTTATTTCTGGTGATAGAAATGCATATCTCGATGTGGTTCAGATCCCACAATAAGCTGTAGTTCCTGTTGCTAAGTAACCGATTGGTTCCTAGCCACGTAAAAATATCTAATCCTTTGGGCCAGCCATAGGAGAGCGGTTAATCAGCTCGGTGGTCTGGTTAAACTAAGAAATAGCTATTTCAGCCGCGTTTATTTTGTATAGAAGTTTGTCTATTCGTCTTATTACTGACTTTTCTCCTGTACTCAAGTTGGCTATTAAAACGCCAAATGGGGGATTAGTGTCAAAAACGTGGTATTTGTAAAATTTTAATAGTCAGCTTGAGTACAGAAGACGAGTCAGTAATAAGAATAGAGAAACTTCTTGACAAAATAAACGTGGCTGAAATAGCCATTATTTTCAATAAAGCCTGTGTTAATGAAGGTCTTGTTCCAGCATATTATTATTATTATTATTATTATTATTATCAACATCATCATCAACATCATCATCTTGGGCAACAAGTGGCTGAAGTGTTTTACCTATTTATTTGCAAACGATCATTACAGAGGATATCTGGTGATAGAGGTTCACTCTCAACGTGGTTCAGAAGTCACGTAAAGCCGTTGGTCCCTTCGCTGAATAATCACTGATTCCATGCAACGTTAAATCACCACACAAACAAACAATTCCAGAGGATAGCCTACTTCATAATGTCGTCCTTATCGCAGTTCAACCTGTAGTAACCGACAAATTGTACCTGTGGCCTTTATAAGTATACTATAGGCCGCCATTGTTTGAATTATGAAACGTTCTATCAGAATACTGCATTCTTTTTTCTCTACAAATAGCAATAAAGAAGTTAGCATGGTGGGATATCCTGATCAATACGGTATATAGGCTACTACCTGATTTTGGTTCAGTTTGGTTCAGTAGTTTCGCCGTCTATAGCGAACATACACACACACATGATACATTCATAGCCCGACCGTCAGCTTTTTATATAAGATAACCGAAATAAGTAGTCGGGAGTGTCACTAAAAAGAAAAAAATAACGATAATACGTAAACATATTGACTGGCATACTTTCTGCGGATCATAAAAGTTTTATTTTTACGGCCCCGAGGACCTGAATAAAGAATGGTTCTTGGTCAGTACGCATTATGGCACTGGAAGACGTCGTGAAACAATTTATGTATGGAATTGAAGGCTCCAAGTTTCCCTCTTTCTCTGTCCCTAACTCTTGTTCCTTGTCGAGTTCGTCACTCCATTTGAAGGTTAGACTAGGACGGACTATTTAGAGGTTTATATATATATATATATATATATATTATATATAATATATATATATACTATATATTAATGTGCGTGTGAGATTGCGTATGTACTATATGTATATTCTTGATTCATATCAAGAGGCAAGAAATGCAATTTTTTGAAGCGAAGGCAACTGGATCTGATGACGGAGCATAACTTAACCAATATATTAACATACTACTTGTCTATAATAATTCTCTCTCTCTCTCTCTCTCTCTCTCTCTCTCTCTCTCTCTCTCTCTCTCTCATCTCTCTGTGGTCGAACCATCTATGTCAGATTTCACCCCGTCAGTGCATCTCGTACAGGTGCACTGTATGCATTACTTAAGGTTCTTTTCAGCGTGTCTTCCTTAGGCTCATAGCTGCAACCCCTTCCGTTCCTTTTACTGTACCTCCTTTCATATTCTCTTTCCTCCATCTTGCACTCCACACTCTCTCTCCTAACAAATTGATTCGTAGTGAAACTGCTTTGAGGTTTTCCTCCTGTCAGGCCTTTTGTAACATTTTACTGTCAATTTTCCGTTTCGGCGCTGAGTGACCTTCAGAGGTCCCCTGTGCTTGGTCTCTGGGCTAAATTCTATATTCCAGCAAGCACCAAAGCTCGTGAGGAGAGGTCATGCGTGAACCACGCCAGGTCACGGATGGAATTGGAGAAATCAGGTGCCGCGTCGTATTGACTTTGTGGTGTCGAGAAGTCTTTGTCTGTCTTTCTGTGTCTGTCTGTCTGTATGGCACTCTGAAACGAGTGCCATTATTTGTGGAGGCGGGTCAGAGACCTCCGCGGGTGAGGGAGAGGTCGGTCAGACCATGAAGAAGTGCTGTGGCTCCATGGAGCTTCGGGCGAAGTTGTTGCTCTTGACTGAAGTGGGTATTGATGAATGCAGGTGGAATTTATTGGAAAATAATTTGACATAGATTCATTTTTTCTGAACGCCACATTTTTTTTTTATCAAAACT
>NC_061109.1:2559275-2566775 GCF_015104395.2 Macrobrachium nipponense
TTGGACTTCCTTTTGCGGCGCACTGTTGGCATTACCTAAGGTTCTTAGCAGCTTGCCTTCGAGCCCTAGCTGCAACGCCTTTTCATTCCTTACTGTGCCTCCTTTCATATTCTCTTTCTTCAATTTTAATTTCCACCCTGTCCTAACAATTGATTCTTGGTGCTTCTTCAAGTACTTTGAGATTTTCCTCATGTTACACTTTTCAAACTTTTTTACTCTTAATTTCCGTCTCATCGCTGATTGACCTCATAGGGCCCAGTGCTTGACTTCCTAAATTCTATATTCAATCTAAATTTGTCTATGCGAGATGATGCCAGCTGCAAACGTTGCGTGATTGTCGATTTTCGACAGTGATAGAAATTTCATTGCTGATGGTAATGAATGTATATATATAGAGATTATTGGGGAAAACTAATATTTGCTAATGACCCTTTCCCTGATAATGATTTCACCCCATTCATAATGAGCAAATATGCCATATCAAGAGGATCATTAGCTGAAGATAGGCCATCATATGAACTGGAATAATTCCAGGGTCAAAGATCACCGCAAAAGGAATCTGCTGGAATCCGTTTTTTTAAAGACACGTCAACAAGGAACTTGAATCTCCACCCTGGATTGTCCCTCGATGTCACCTCGGTGGCTGCGAGTTCGATTCTCGGGCATTCCGTTGAGGTGTTAGATATGTGTATTTTTGGTGATAGAAGTTCACTCTCGACTTGGTTCGAAAGTCACGTAAAGCCGTTGGTGCCGTTGCTGAATAACCACTGGTTCCGTGCAACGTCAAAGCACCATACAAACAAACAAATTAACAAACTTTAACCCCGACTCCTCTCTCTGTTTTTGTATATAAAGGTCTGTCAACTTCTGTAATATTCAGTGTGACCTTGAAAATGTAGAATATACTACGGAAGTAATTGTTCCAAGTCCTAAGTTTTTCATTCACCTTTCAACCGTATATTTACGGATTATATATACTAGCAAACATATGTATACAGAAATTATGTATGAAAATTCGTAAAGTAACCAGCCTCGTTTCACGGGCAGAACTTATAGCTCCGTTTCAGGGAATCCCTTCTCACCCCACCCCCTTCGGAGCGGGGGGGGGGGGAAGATAGGATGAAAACCCATTATAAACAATCTTAGAGGCCCCACCATAACCCTGCCAAGTTTCATGCGCATCGGACCAGCCATTTAGCCGTGATTGAATGACAGACGGACGGACAGACATTACGCCCATTATAGTATATATATATATATATATATATATATATATAATCCTTATATATATATATATATATATATATACGGATTCCAGGTGAAGATATATAAAGCATACAGCAGGGTCCACAAAAAACACATCAAATAGGCCAAACGTTTATTCACATGATGCACATAGAACATGTGCGAAACGTATTATGTGAATAAACGTTGGCCTATTTGATGTGTGGTGGGGACCCTGCTGTATGTTTTTCTTTTATATATATATATATATATATCTATATATATATATATATATATTATATATATATATATTGAATAACTATCACATCGAACCGTGATTCATTTATATATCATTCGAGCTACAAATGTCCTTTAATATCCAAATTCGCTTCTACCTCGGATTGAATTATATTTTCATATATTTACCGAAGGGGAATATATTATCAACTAAAAAATTCCCCTTCGGTACATATATGAAAATATAATCAATTCCTAGGTAGAGCGAATTTAGATATTAAAGGACATTTTGTAGCTCGATATATATATATATATATCCTATATATATTATATATATATATATAATATATATATAGATACATACAATATATATATCTACTATATATATATATATATAATATATATACATATATATATATATATATATATAGAATAATGAGCATAAAGGTGAGGTACTTGTCGTGCAATGCATTCTTGGCCTGTCATCGGTTGCGTGACATCTCCTGCCGCCCTTTTAGGGCTGGTCCTGAGAGTGATCATTTTCGCGTCGTCTTATTTCTGCGTTCCGTTACGAGCGTCATCATTGCCACATGATGATAGTGCGAGCGCCTATTTTTATATCAAAAATAGTTTGGAAGCGTTTTTACGGAATTATTGTTGAGCCGTTTCAATAGCGAATCGATAGGAATAATTGTAGTATTTGAGTTTGTGTGTTTTAGCGACAAACTTCAAGTAAGAAAACTTGGGTTCATCTAACTTTTTTTGAACCCTATTTTGCCTGGAAATCCGACAAATACTTGGTGCAGAGAGAGAGAGAGAGAGAGAATCCATGCTTTGGTTGGCGACGACATGTTGAATTTGCTCCAGTTGAAGGAAGCTTCAGTCACTACTTAATTACCCGTGACGGCTGGTTTATCCCTCCCCTCCCCTTTTTCCTCCTCCTCCTCCTCCTCTGTGGACATAGTTCACTGACAATGGCATTTTTTGAGGGCGGCGACCGGAAGCCAGCTCCGCATCCGTCACACAAAGCCAGAGAAATAAGTTTGGAAACTGACACACGTGACCATATCTCTCTCTCTCTCTCTCTCTCTCTCTCTCTCTCAGACCAGTTGCATGAGATTCCATAGGTAATGATTTTGTTGATGGGTCTTTATTTTCAGTGATTTTTGTTTTGGCGTATTGCGTAGTTGTTGAGAATAAAATTATTATTAGTAGTAATGATGGTATTAGTGACAGTTAAGTGCTACCGGATAATCTGGTGTATTCCTCTAAGTCGGATGTTGGTTATGATACCAAAATTGGCGCTGTGATTCTAACAGTGAGGTTTTCCCTCCCCAATCTGCGTTGTTGATGTTCGTTACTTTTGTGACGTCACGGCTTTGGAATGCGAAGATGATCGGCAGAATCTTTGCACTGGCTGTTCCTTTCCGGAAATGCAAGAGGCAGACATTGCAGAAGGATTAGTAAGTTACGACGTCTTCCGCGAACATTCCCAACGTTACGTTTTCTCCCGTGCGGCGTCGACGGTCGAGTCAGGCGTGATTTGCGGTCTGTGGTAGAATAATGCTTTGGGAATGTGAGGCAGACTAAAGCTATATGAGTATGAGGCAGACGAAAGTTCTGGGAATATGAGGCAGACTAAAGCTGTATGAGTATGAGGCAGATGAAAGCTCTGGGAATATGAGCAAGACGAAAGCTATATGAGTATGAGGCAGACGAAAGCTCTGGGAATGAATATGAGGCAGACTAAAGCTATATGAGTATGAGCAGATAAAAGCTCTTGTAATGAAAATGACAGACGAAAGCTCTGGGAATATGAGGCAGACTAAAGCTATATGAGTATGAGGCCGACGAAAGCTCTTGGAATGAATGTGAGGCAGACGAATAGCTGTGATGTAGACCAGAAGTTGATAGTGGTTTTGCTAAGGTGCAATCAAGAACTGTATTCAATGTGCAGCGTCTTCATATCTTCATATATATAATCCTTTCAATTTTCTCTTCTGTTGCCTTGCGTGATATTGGGACGTTATCATTCTTTACCGTCGTTTTATTATTGTCGTAAACAAGGACAGTCTATTTAGCCATGTTCTCCTCTGTACAAGTTACTTAATGGTTATGCACTTGTGGTCACCTTTTTGCCCTTCTTCTCAAGTGGTCGATGTTTTCCTCAGTTTTTGACATTATTATTATTATTATTATTATTATTATTATTATTATTATTATTATTATTATTATATTACACGTGCCGGAAGATTCCAAAAAACAGCTGAGCGGAAGCTAAAAAAAATTAATGACTGGTATGCAGACAAAAATGCAAAAGAGAGAGAGAGAGCGAGAGAGAGAGAGAGATAGATGGGGGGGGGGGGTCGAATTGACAGAGTATACCTAAGGATTTGACTCTACTGTGGAAGGTGGAGCAGTTTTGTATATATATATATACTATAATATATATATATATATTATATATATATATATATATATATATATGTATGTATGAGTGTGTGTATTCATTTATTAATAACTAATCTTAATCAGTTCCGTGTAGAGGTCTTTCAGCTCAATGCTTTATAGAGATTTCGCGCCAAGAGGACTGAGGATTCCAGACCTTTGCGTGAAGAACTACGGGAAAAACTCAGAAATATAAGAATATGCCGACAGACACCGCCCAGCATTAGGGAACTTAACTGTAACTAATAAAAGCTCCGGTGTCATACACTCATACGATACGTACATCTGCAATGCTGTTCTATTCTTACAGCGCTTGTCTGTCATCGCCAAGACTGACGTTATTAACCTCTCTCTCTCTCTCTCTCTCTCTCTCTCTCTCTCTCTCATCTGGCTCTAGTAGTAAACTGATGATCTTTTGGCTTGTCCGGTAAAAGATGCGGTGATAATGAAATTAAATATACCAGGAAGCATATTCTAAAGATGTATGCTAGTTTTGCAAAAGCCCCGTTTTTTTTTATTTATTTATTTATTTTTTTTTGCGTACCCTTAGGTTAGGTTAGGTTGGGTTGTTAGTTTAGGCTAGTTCGATGTCACATTATCGTGAGAATTTGGATGTGGGAAACATAATGAGGGTGTTTTTCAAGAAGATTCTATGGTTAGTTTTTATGATATGGTATCCCACTTTTTTTTCAGGGAAAATTACTACTGGGGGTTTCAGTTCGGTAATAAGCTACCGAGGGTTATTCTTAAGCCTTTTGAAGTTTCGTGGTCGAACTGGTTCACTGAACGATTTAAGATGTAACATTACAAGTTTCTGTTAATTTCCGTAATATTTGTTGGACCGATTGTATGTTTTCGTGTACATGTATTTGAGTATATAGTGATTCCTCATAAAAACAAATAAGTTTCGGTTGCCCAACTCGGATTCGGTATATTCCGAGTAGCAGTCCCCACTTTTTTTTTGTATTTTCTTTTGTATTTTCAGTATTGTTTGTGTTAGTTTGTTCTGCTGCCATGCGTCATTCATTGCGCTGTACAAAAAACGCTAGCCACAATATGCCAGTTTACCCGCATCGCATCGAAGCTGTTTCTTACATAGACGCCGCATTGTTAGGTTCAACCAAGGCGCTTATAATAGAAGTATACCCACCGGGTTTGATGATACAAGAAGCCAAAAGAGAGAAGGTTTTATGTGATGGGAAGGACCTTGCTAAGGCAATTTTTTTTCTCTGAGAACGCTAGAGAAAGAATAAGGTATTGTCTTGTCACTTTGAGCAGTTTTGTCTGGTGACTTCGTCCGTGACACTCGTCGTCTCGTATGCTTTCATTCATGCATGCGGAGGCACATGATTGTAATATCCCTTGGCGAGTGAGTTACTGTGATTATCAATAGTGGGAGTGTTTCCCTAAAGAGTAGTTTTATGTTTCCATGTAGTTTTATAGTTGTGTTGTCCTCACCATGAAGCGTTTGTGACCGTTTTTATAATATGGCCTGCATCGTGTCAATTCGTCCCTAGCCTTTTAAAAGGCAGTTGCCGTGTCACTTGCTGTGATTAGGCTGGACGTAGCTTTCCTGTTTAGCAGAAGTATTATAACAGTTGACTGTACTGACTGTCGGCAAAATTTGGTTTATTTGCTTATTATGAAAACAGACTCCCTGTGTTTCTTTTATTTTATTTATTTATTTATTTATTTTAGAAATGGACACATGTTGGGAACTTGATTTGTAAGATGACTTTTCAGGCTTGTAGTTTGAAGAGAAAGAAAGGGAAAAATGGATAAGTATCAAGACCTGACGACAAAAATAAGGAGGATATGGTCTCCCAGTGGAAATCGTACCCATAATCATAGGAACACAAGGCACGATCCCAAGATCGCTGAAAAGGAATCTGGAAAAGCTAGAGGCTGAAGTAGCTCCAGGACTCATGCAGAAGAGTGTGATCCTAGAAACGGCGCACATTGTAAGAAAAGTGATTGACTCCTAAGGAGGCAGGACGGAACCCGGAACCCCACACTGTAAATGCCACCCAGTCGAATTGGAGGACTGTGATAGACAAAATAATAATAATAATAATAATAATAATAATAATAATAAATAACAACAACAACAACAACAACAGCAACAACAACAACAAATTACAAAGCACAAATGAACGTGTTCTTGTCACTTATGACTTCAAAATGCAAAGCCTAGCAGCTTATCCGAAGAAGCCATGCTACCTGAATATCAGAGTGGGGTCTTAATGTCATTACATTTCTTAGCATCGCCGAAGCCTTCTGTTCGTTGTTCTTCCCACTCTTCTCTACTTCTCCCCTCCCTCCTCTCTCCTCTCTCCCTCTTCGTTCCTCTCTCTCTCTCTCTCTTTCCAGGACGACCTTGAACCCTGGCAGCAGCCCGAGCGACGACGCTCTCTCTCTATCACTGTTTGAGGAATTTCAGACATTTGTTATTTGGGCGATGCTCGTATGACAACATTACCTCAGTTGCGAATGGTTTTTTTTCTTTGGTTTTGTTTGATGTCTTTAGAAAATTCAGCAGGAAAAGGTGAACCTCGCGTAGCTCAACGTATTGGAATGTGAGTTCGTATTAATGTTTAAGCTCAACAAGTTTGATTTCGTTGTTGTTGTTGTTGTTGTTGTTGTGGATATTTGCTCCATGCTACTCTTTCTACCATTTTCATCTTGTCGTATTTCCGTATATTATTCAAAGTCTCTTTAAAAAATCTGCAGCATTACACCTTAATAAAGATCTTCGTGAACGATGTTCATTTCCTTCACTCGTTCTCGCCCAGTGCTCAGCTCTACAGGTATACCCGATCGATCAGCGGTTCTTTTCATCACACACCTCGTACGGGTGTGCGTGTGTTCGTTTCTTCTTCTTCTTCTTTTTAACAACTGGTTTATGTGACTGAACCCTCAAGCTTTCTTTGACAGAGAGAGAGAGAGAGAGAGAGAGAGAGAGAGAGAGAGAGAGAGAGAGAGAGACCCCACCACCGGTCATTGGTGGTGGTCAATGCTGGTGGTGATGTCCCCGGGGGTCAGCGATGAATATTTATGATTTTTTTTTCCCCTTCGAGCATATGACTTGGACAAGTCAACGACGTTGTTTCTGGAAGTCGTAGAGCGACTACCACAAAGGACGACCTTTTTACTCGATGTATTTAAGGAGCTATGTCCTTCCTACCAAGCACCCCCGTAATCATTCCTTCGCCTCTCCTCACCTGCCCACTGATGGTATTTCCTCTCTCTCTCTCTCTCTCTCCTCCAGCTACCCCAAGCGTCCTTGGTTCGAACCACCATCACCCCTATTATGACTCCCTCCCCCTCCTCCTCTCCCCTTCCCCCCTCCCTCCCAGCCTTGTTCTCTTGTGTTTTTCTTCTTCGAACCCCGCAGCTCTTCTACGCCGAGTGGAGTACCCCGAGGCCATGTTTTGGGTCCCTCGGGGTTACTCTCTCCGCCAACGCCACGGTCTCTGTCTCCTCGCGTCTCTTGAACAAAGGATGTCATTGTCCTTCTGTATTTCTGTATCTATATATATATTATATATATATATATATATATATATATCTAATAAAAGGAGCCCATAAAAG
>NC_061109.1:2569275-2599275 GCF_015104395.2 Macrobrachium nipponense
CGAACAGGAAAGAAAACATTGTACCGAATTAATTTCTTAAATTAGATCACCTCTATATTTTAACGCTGAGATCACCAAGACTTATCGATGTGTATATGTATTGAATGACCGCAGCATGTGATAACCACTCACATCAAATTTTTGAAGGAAGAAGGAAAGAACCTAAAAATTTCTGAAGGAAGAAGTACGTATATGTTAATATGAATAGGCTGTGATACTGGCTGTTAGTCTTTTATTGTGTAATAATGGATATATATATATATATATATATATATATATATATATATATATATATATATATATATATATATATTATATAATTTATATATATATATTATATATATATATATATATAATATATATATATATATATATTTAGTAATGTACTTCACGCAAAATCAGTCTTTTATTGTATAGAAAATAATGATATATATAGCCTTGTAGTTCACGCACAAGTCAGTCTTTTATTGTATAATAAAATAATATATATATCATTGTACTTCACGCACCAGTCTTTAAATCTGGCTATATTAAAAGACGTGTTAGACATTATTCAAACTACGGCTATTAGCCACCCCACCCTTTTTTTGTAGAGCAAGTAACCGAGCTCTGCCTCTTCGTCATTAAAAACCTCGATTAAATTGATAACATTTCTAATCCTGTATGTTGTCCCAACGATCCTCTTTGAGTTGAGCTTCGCACTGGATGGGTGCCGATCCTTTTAGGCCTATCATTAGCCGAAGAACATGGGGGGAGGGGGGGGGGGGGCGGCTAAAAGAGCAAAGGTTGTCCCTCTAATTGAGCGTCAACATCCGTCGGTATTTAAGGGCTGCTTATGAATAGTAATGAGGCGGGGCACGACGGCGGTGCTTGGGCACCTCGCTTCGTGCCAGGTACGGGAAGAGGGGGTGGGGTGGGGGCAGGGTCGCTCCTTCTTCTGGGCTCTGAGTCATTGCATAGGCAAGTTTTCAAGAAGGCATGACGTTGGGAAGAGGAATGCGTTCCTGTAGGATATCCGCTCAAGTCGCTTCAGGTGCGGGAAGGATTCCTCGTAGGATCTTCAGGAATGTTTTGCCTTGTTTTGAAGGTGATAACTTTACACGAGAGAGAGAGAGAGAGAGAGAGAGAGAGAGAGAGAGTGGCCTGTCTTCCGTGTGGATTCCTTGTGAACGGTTGTTTGAGGGAACCGTGGGAGATGTTTAAATGGTATTCGTCATTAAAACGTTCGTATGTTGATGAGATTTTTTTTTTCTTCCACTGAGGTGGTGAGGTTTGAGAAGGATCCTGCGAAGGTTGGAAGTTTCAAGTTATTTAGTAAATCAACTATATTATTATTATTATTATTAATTATTATTAGTAGTAGTAGTAGTAGTAGTAGTAGTAGTAGTAGTAGTAGTAGTAGTAGTAGTAGTATTATTATTATTATAAAATACTCATAGTAGCTTGAGTTTTACAGTGGACAAAGATCTCCACAAGTATGTAAATGTACAGATTTATTTTCAAATATACATAACATATACATAACGGGATTTTCTCCATTATTATTATTATTATTATATTATTATTATATTATTATTATTATTATTATTATTATTATTATATCAAATACTCATAGTAGCTCGAGTTTGCAATGGACAAACATCTAAACAATTATGTAAATGTACAGATTTATCTTTAAATATACATAACATATACATAACTGTAGGGCTTTTCTCCATTATTATTATTATTATTATTATTATTATTATTATTATTATTATTATTATTATTATTATTATTATTATTAAAGAGACGAAGCATAATTTTGGAGAGGTCGACAAGCCTTGCAAGACAATTTGCTCTCTGACAGCAAGCTACAGGCATCAGCAAAAAAAGTCCCAGTTTTTCATGCAATGTTATGTTGACATGGATGACGTCGTCTGCAAGCGTTTTCCAGACAATCCCTTATACAATAATGTTAAGCAACCAGACGAGTATGTTATATGCTCTATTACAAGCGATGCTAGCCAAGATAGGTTCCAATAATGAGAAATTTCACATTTTTGTCATTACGTAAATGGTATAAAAAAAAACTTGATGAATAAATGAAAGTGTACGTGATTTCTTTAGTTAGAATCGTGATTCATATATTGGAAGAAGTTTCAAAAGCCTTGAGATATCTTACGTTGTTGTCAATCTTGGTGTTTCCGATCCAGTTTAAATAGACTTATGAAAATTATGAAAGGTCACACACTTCACACATACTATATGTACATATGTATACACCATCAAGGCTATAATATATATATATATTATGTGGGTCAAAGCATAGGGAAGCTGCAATGTTGCCGGATATTTTAAGATGGATACCAGCTCTCTCTCTCTCTCTCTCTTCTCTCTCTCTTTCTCTCTCATTAAATATTTTTAACTTTGTTAATCTTGCGTTACAGGAAACATATAAAGTAAAGTATAATAAATACAGTTATCTAATTGGCTCATCAAGGCGTTCCTTTCTCTTAGACGTCCTTGTCGATTTCTGGGACTTCCCATTGTTCTCATTCTTATCTGCACAATCGGTATTCTTACTTTTAAAAATTTGATTTGGCTGATAAAAACGCTTCTTTGGTCAGTATCTTACGGGAATGATAACAGACTGTTATTTATGTTGTGTATGATATTCGTTACCTCCTCTCTCTCGTAATCATGGCTTTTTTTTTTACACCTGAAGAGATGTTTTGATAAGGATTAGCTTCGGTTGTATGTGTGTATGTGTCTTTGCTGTTATCATCATGCCTGTTTACTTTTCTGTAAAAGGAAATTATTGTGCCGGCTTATGTAAGTCCGTCAGGCCGTACTTTATTCTGTCCGCCCTCAGGTCTTTGAAAAAAAAAAAAAACTACTGAGGCTAGTGGGCTGCAAATTGGTATTTTGATCATCCACCCACCAATCATCAAACTGCCATATTGTAATCCTCTAGCCTCTGCCGTTTTTACTTTAATTTAAGGTTAAATTTAGCCATGGATCGTGCATCTGGCAGCGCTTTCCGGAGCCGTGGGACGCACCCTCACTCTACCGCATTTGGAGATCAACTGGAGAGATGCCGGTCATAGTCGATGATTTTATACAGCATTTTTCACGTGTTATTAATTTGCGTTGCCACAGTAACTGTTACGATTTGGATTTTTTTTTATCATTGCAAGGTTCCAAATACCAAAGAAATAGAGTTTTTTTTATCATAGCAATGTTTAAAATACCAGAGAGATATGGAGGTTCTTTTATCATTGTAAAGCTCAAAATATCAAAGAAATGAGTTTTTTTTATCATACCAAGGTTCAAAATACCAAAGAAATATAGTTTTTTTTTATCATAGCAATGTTTAAATACCAGAGAGATATGGAGGTTTTTTTATCATTGTAAAGCTCAAAATATCAAAGAGATGACTTTTTTTTATCATACCAAGGTTCAAAATACCAAAGAAATCTGGAGCTTTTCTAGCATAGCAAGGGTAAAAAATCCAAAGAAATGTGGATTTTTTTGTCAGCAAGGTTCAAAATACCGAAAAATTATGATTTATTTATTTTTTTTAATAATAGCAATGTTCGAAATACCTTCCCTGTGTGCTTCCATTGAAATAATGTCAAAATGCCTCTGGTCAGTACTTTGATAGGTAACCATCAGTAGATGCTAGACGTCAGAATCACATATACGTATATATACAGGCTTCCGCAACCATCGCTAAAACTTGCACCAGGCCTTTGAGTCTGGTGGAGGGGCAGTTGGTTGAATTAACGCTGGTTGGGACATCATTCCATTCACCCATTCGTTTGCATATTGTGATTGTTTTTTAGCCATGGCTTAAGGGGCTTGCTGAGAGAGAGAGAGACGAAGAGGAGAGATGAGAGTGAGAGAGAGACGAGAGAGGAGTATTAGAGGAGATGAGACGAGTCATTCACGTAGATACCTTGAAAAGGTGGAATAATTCGCCAAATGATACTGCGCGATGGAATGTAATTTAGAGTCACGAGCGTCCAGCCCCTCGTTGTTCTTCTCCTGTGATAACTGATTCCGTCGGCAGAAATTAGCATTCCTTGTGCTTCTCTGATCTCTCTTTGACTGTGGAGGTTCGCGGAGGTGCCTATTTTTTTATTATTAATTTTTATCTATCACAGTCCTCAATTCGACTGGGTGGTACTTGAAGTGTTTGGGGGGTTCCGGAGGGTGTCATCCTGCCTCCTTAGGAGTTCATCACTTTTCTTACTATGTGCAACTGTAGGAGCTCACTCTTCTGCATGAGTCCTGGAGCTACTTCGGCCTCCATAGTTTTTCCAGGTTCTTTTCAGGGATCTTGGGATCGTGCCTCTTTAAGTGTTCTTATGGTTACGGGTACAATATCCACTGGCATATCCCATGTCATTCTTATTTCTATTTTCAGGACGTGATGCTTATTATTATTATTATTATTATTATTATTATTATTATTATTATTATTATTATTAATTATTATTATTATTATTATTATTATTATTATTTGCAGCAGTCGCAAGACGACGACCACTCCGCGTAAACTACTTTTGAAGTGGATGGTGTGGTTGTTTTTTTATTCAAGTTTGTGTGTTTTAACAGTAAATATAGTAAAACAAATCAATTCTGTTTTGTAGTATTATAGTTTCTTATCCTTTCCCCGTTTTCGTTTTCCTTGATTTTCATTCGTTTTTCTGAGAAGGTTTGTCTGCTGCTTCTTCTGAAGCGAAGCCAGTATTCTTCTGCCCTCAAAAACTCCGTAAGGGGGGTTAGTGCCATCAGTGCACCTCATGCAATACACTGTAGGCATTACTTGGGTCCTTTGCTGCGTGCCTTCGGCCCCTAGCTACACCCCTTTCATTCCTTCTACTGTACCTCCTTTCATATTCTCTCTCTTTCATCTGACTGTCTACCCTCTCTAACAGTTGATTCATAGTGCTTCAACTGCTTTGAGGTTGTCCTTCTTTTTTTTTCACTGTCAATTTCCGTTTCAGCGCTGAATGACCTCATAGGTCCCAGTGCTTTGCCCGTGGCCTGGATTCTATATTCTGTTTCTCTCTGCCCTCAAATAATTTTATTTGTTATTTATGGTTATTTTTGCGTGTGTGTAGGGGACCATAGATTATTTTGTTATCTTATATTCATAATGTCGTATCAGATCTCCAGAAATGGCGGTATTATAAGTACGAATCTCAAAATATTATATATATATTATATTTATATATATAATATATATATATATAATATCTATATATATATATATATATATTATATATATTGTGTGTGTGTCACATTTACATTTATTTAAAAAAGACAGTCAAACTAAAAGGAGTGATACCCTCCCTACGGAAAAACACTTCAGAGGTTGAATAGCAGTAGTAACTAGCGTCATAAGGCATATTTGACATCAGAAATAATAATAATAATGCTAATAATAGTGGTATAAGCACATACACATATCGGGCACTAATTAATAAAGTGTTCACAACCCAGGCTTATACATTAATTGTAATAGTGTAATCTACACCACATCATAGCCTAGACCTTATTTTACTGTATATGTAAGCAGTTGAGTCTGATTTTATTGGAAGTCTTCGTTAATGGTGCTGTTAGAAGCCAGATCTTTGTTTGTTTGTTTGTTTGTATGGTGCTTTTACTTTGCATGGAACCATTGGTTATTCAGCAACGGGACCAACGGCTTGACGTGACTTCCGAACTACTTCGAGAGTGAACTTCTATCACCAGAAATACACATCTCTAACCCAGACGTTTGTAGACACAAGATCGTAGGCTAGAATTTATTTTACTGTATGTAAGAAGTTGCGTCACGTGTTTTTTAACTTGAAAGCGTTCGTTGATGATGAAGCTGTTAGAAGGCAGACGTTTGTAGACACGAGTTGGCAGGCAACAATAGTTGCGGCTGTAATAGGATACTCATTTCCTTTCACTACAGGGAAGCTGCGGCGTCTCAGATGGAGCTGCGGAAAGACAGAATGATGTGATGTCTAGCCTTTGTATTAGTTACTTTTTCTATCCGCCCTCGGATCTGAAAAACGACTGAGACCAGAGGGGGCTGCAAATTGGTATGGTGATCACTCACCGTCCAGTCATCAAACGTACCAAATTGCAGCCCTCTACCCTCAGTAGCTTTTGAGTTTATTTAAAGTTAAAGTTGGCCACGATCCTGCTTCTGGCAATGCAGTAACACAGGCCACCACGGCCGGCTGAGAGTTTCGTGGACCATGGTGGCTCATACAGCGTTATACCGAGATAACTAAAAATAGATAGGTCTGTTTTCCGTGGCTTTGATTATACGATGTACATAAAATTCGATTCCTTGTTTTCCTGCTCTTGGGACTTTTCGCTTTTCATCATTCGAGCTCATTTGCATGAATTTTATGGTTCGACGACTTTTGTAGCCGTGACGCTATTTTGCCGCCAAGTCGGATTCCATCTTTCTTTTGTTTCCTTCACTTGTCGACAGTAGTTTGGTGTAAACAAGATCTTCCGCGTTGCTGCCTCTTGGAAATTAACATTTTGTACCTATTGGGACGATTTTGACTCTCCGTATATGAGGTAGAAATGTCCGAATGTTTGATGGTCGATTCGCTTTGTTCAAGTGTTTGGTTTTATGTTATAGTCCTCTACAGGGATGATTATATAACCCTTTCTCTGGCGGTCCCTTGTATGTTTTCAAACATAAGATGCTTTATTGTCTTGGACGGATACAACATTCATGGAATAGATTGGGTTTTTCATTGTTATTGTTAACCACCTTTTTTGAAATTGCTTCATATTTTCTAATTATTTTCTTCACCTCATTGTTCAGGTTACCTGAACAATGAAGTAAAGACAATAGTTAGAAAATATGAAACAATTTCCAAAAAGCTGGTTAACAATAACAATGAAAAACATAATCTATTCAATGAATGTTGTACCCGCGAAAAAAAATTGTGCCCTAAAAGTATTGTCTTTTAGTGTTTTCTCGTTAGTATATCGTAGCTCCTGCAGAATAGGAGAGAGAGTCTTGAGTTCTTTGTTAAATTTTGGTGTCTTCGTGTATGATCTTCACTTTGGGCGGTATTTTTGTTGTATAGTCGGGGCACGCAATATTCATTATTTGACAAGTTGGAACCTCAGTTCATTTAGTCTCTCAATCATTATTTCAAACAATTAACGACAACGCTACGAGTATGATACACGAGTTCCCGCATCTTATGTTATTTTCTGTCCCACCGAAGACGCTCGCTTTGTGCCCATAGTAACGTTCAAGGCGGCAAACATCGCCTGTGGTTTCGCAGTACTTCGCCACCTTGTCCGCCTCCTCAGTAGTCAATTTCCTGTACGCCTTTAATTTCACCGCTTGGACCCCCCCCCTCCTCCCCTCCCTCCTTTCTCTCCCCATTCCACCCCGACTCCCTCTGGTTTCAGTCACCCCAGCAAACGCCATGGGCTACTGAGCCATCGCCCTGGACCCTGGTGTACGCCGCTCCTCCAAGGCTGTCCTCTCCTCTCCCACCCCTCATTTCCTTTTCAGCTATTTAAGGATGACCCCACCCCCCCTTTACCTCTCCTCTCTTCCATACCACCTTTTCTCTTTCGCTCCTTTTTCCCCCTCCTCCTCCTGCTGCTCCTCCGGTCTTCCTCTCCCTTCTCGTGAGAAAGGATATTCAGCTTGACCCTCCGCCCCCTTCCTTCCCCCTCTTCTCTTCTGGCCTTTGAAAAGTGATATTCATCTCCATCTGTGAGATGCTGAGATGTTATGTATACGGCCACTGCACACGTGTTTACTTAAGGGGAGATGTCATAGCTACCTTTGGAGAACGAATGAATGGCCCCGTTTCAAGTAGAATCGTCGCTATTATCGATAAAAAAGTTTAAGTGTATCTTAGTTGAACCAGACCACTGCTGGGCTGATTAACAGCTCTCCTAAGGGCTGGCCCGAAGGATTGGATATTTTTGGACGTGGCTAAGACCCAATTGGTTACTTGGCAACGGGACCTGCAGCTTATTATTGTGGGTCCCGAACCTTTATGTTTAATCGATACTATATGGAAGATCAAATGCACGAATGCCCATCCTAAGATTGCTTTTATTTTTATTTCGATAAATAAAACCTATGATGATGACGCTAAAAAAGCCATTCGACTTTTAGGCTAATGACCACACGCGAGAAGAGTAACCACGAGTGCGGTATCGAAAGAATATGTGAGCACGAATTAATCATTTACAACGGGTAGAGGTTGAATGAATAATAAAATAATAATAGTAATTATAATACTTATAATAATGGTTACTGTCAATATCCAGAATGTTCAGGCATTTTTTATATACTCATACAAGTCTGCAATGTATCATTGTTCTTGCGAAGTACAAGTCTGTATGTGAAGAAGAGAAATAGTACCATAAAAAGACAAGAGAAAACAAGAGATTAGGAAATAGCAAACGAAGCTGATTTACTCAATATATGAATTATGACGTACATATGCATCGATATCAATACTTACTGAATCTAACACATAAAGGCAGATCAATGAGGAATGTCAGAAAAAAAAACTCAAGACCATTGTGCATGGTGCTGTAAATTAGTAATGCTGTCTCTATTTTGTATACATGTATATTATATTATATTATATATATATATATATATATATATATATATATAATTTTTCTTCTTCTAGCTCAGCAACTGAATGTGAATATTGCCAATCGTAATTTGTATCACTTTTAATTTGTGTGTCTAGTTTTTGTATATGTTGTAATATCTCTACTTCGTATATTTCATATACCTATATGGCCTCGTGCTGAAAGTAAAGATTATTATTATTATTATTATTAACCAAACAAAAGCTTCTTTCAGTTTTCTTCTGAATATTGAAAAAGAAACCCACAAAAATACTGTGTATAACGTGTTTACTTATAAGTATTTACATTTTACTCGAGTACTTTTGATAGGGCCTGAAAGTATTCTCGAGTGTTGAGTAAAATGAAATATAAATACTTATAAGTAAACACGTTATGCACAGTAATTTTGTGGGTTTCTTTTTTTAATTATTATTATCATTGAAGTACAGAGCATTAGCGTCAATAATATTTTTACCGTTAAGGAATTAAAAATGGCAGACCTTAGCCAACGCTGTTCACACTAAAGAAACGATAGGTCTCTTCAGAGACTTGGCATTTCTACCGAGAACTCCCTTGTGGCCGTTTCCCGAAAGGACAACGAAGCGTTAATGGTTTTGCCTGGAGAGAGAGAGAGAGAGAGAGAGAGGGAGAGAGAGAGAGAGAGACGAGAGATGGAGAGAGAGAGAGAATGACGAGAGAGAGAGAGAGAGGAGAAGAGGAGATTGCCCTAATGATAGAATCTTGTATTTGGGTTTTGTTTGGGCCGGTTTCCCGGTTTTGGGTTTCACGGAGGCCGGTTCGAATTCCGGATGTCTTGGGGGTTGGGGGTGGGGGGGGGGGGTGGGGGTGGGGGGTTAAGGGCGCTGCTTTATTATTTTGGGGTGACTGTGGGAATGACCCGAGTCTCATTCATTTTTGGGCCGGGATTTTTTGCCCTAATTCTCAGCAGTCGTTGTGCTCTGCTAGATAGCTAGGTTTCGTGGCAGTTATAATAATAATAATAATAATAATAATAATGGAGAAACATCCCGTTAGGGTAAAAGACCAAATGTTCCCCATTTCACTCGAGATGATCAAATTTTTCACTCGATATTTGATTGGCGAAACAACAATATCATTACCTACATCTTGAAGCACACAATCCAAAAGATACCATTTACTCGAAATGACCACTTTTTTTTAATCTATATTCAATTGGTGAAACAATAATACAGTTACATCTTGAAGCACACCATTTAAAAGATTGAGACTTAATCTTTTGAATGGTCTCCTCAAAGATGTAATTGAATTGTTGTTTCATTAATTGAATATCGAGTGAAATGTTGGCCATTTGGTCGTTTACCCTATGTATACACGCACATATATCCAGTGTAGCAGGAAGGAACACGTACTTGAGAATATCCTCCAATCCACGGGAGCTAAGAGAAACAGGGACTTGGAACAAGTACTTTCGTTTAGTATATTCTACATTGTCAAGTTCAGAGTGAATAGAAAAGAAGTTGAAAGGCCTTTATATACAAAAACAGAAAGATTGGGCGATGTTACAGTTTATTAATTTGGGCGGCGTGTTCTTTTAGCAAAAGAGATATGGAAAGAGGATCAAGGTATAATCCTGGTTGGAGAAAGTATAGGTTCCTTGTTGACGTGTCCTTTCGATAAAGATGGACTCCAGAAAGCTTTCGGGAAACTGCCCGATTCCCCTCTCCAGTCTGGTGTGGTGATGCGAAAACACTGCTCTTATAAGCATAGAGAGACTCAAAAGAAGTCTTTTGATGTTTAATTGGGTCGTGGTTTCACATCACCAGACTGGTTTCCCGAAAGCTTTCTGTACAAATATGTACATATACATAACTGTGGATTTGTTTCTCCATTTGAAGACTCATCCTACTATTAGTATTTTTAATAACACTAATATGACAATAATAATAATTCTGATATGACATTGTTTTCAGTAGTCGATGTATGTATGAAGTCACTACTATTTTAAAAGTTGAATGAAGTCTAGTGTAGCTAACGGAGAAATTGATAATAGTTTCACATCCATTACAAGTTGATAGACATATACTACTGCGCAGAGATTCGCTGAAATTCAGAATCTCTCCTAATTTCTCAAGTTGTAGGTAGTCCTCTAGCAAAATCTCTGTGGCGTGGTCGGTATGGTGTTGGCATACCACTTAGGTGGCCGCAAGTTTGAATCTCGGGCATTCCATTGAGGTGTGGGAGATTTGTATTTCTGGTGATAGAAGTTCACTCTCGACGTAGTTCGGAAGTCACGTCAAGCCGTTGGTCCCGTTGCTGAATAACCACTGGTTCCATGCAACGTCAAAACACCATACAAACAAACAAACCTCAGCGAAATCCTGAGATGTATACTAGTATTTATTAAACCAACCCCGGGTTTCGTTGCCTTGCACCTAGGTTAAGTTAGGTTAGCTCAAAGTAGATTTATGTCGTTAATTGAGTGTAGGGAAACAAATTAGATTATTTCCAAGAAGATTCTATGGTCAGTTTTTAAGATATGGCGTCCCGCTTTTTTCTGGGAAGGTCCGGTCCTCGGTTACGGTTCGAGAATATGCTGACCGCCGATCTCGGTCGATTATGTTCTTGACGAGAAAGTTCCCTTTGTTTGCACAAGCCTGAGAAGTAGGGCGTCGTTTAACCTGATGTTTGATTACCCAGACGTTGTTCAGACTGTGATCATCAACAAACATCATTGTGCGAGTAAAGTTGTTTTGGTGTTTGGTTGTCGTCGCAGACATGATTTAGCTGCTCGCCGTAACACGTTCCGCTTGTTAAACCCCGCACCACGAAATGCACGCGTAATCGAGGCTAAGCATACAATAACGATCGATTGTTATAATAACAAAGCGCCTCGGTGGCGTGATCGTTTTGGTGCTGGCCTGCCACCTCGGTGGCCGCGAGTTCAACTCCCGGCCATTCCATTGAGGTGTATGAGAGATGTGTATTTCTGGTAATAGAAGTTCACTCTCGACGTGGTTCGGAAGTCATGTCAAGCCGTTGGTCCCGTTGCTGAATAACCACTGGTTCCATGCAACGTACAAACACCATACAAACAAACAAACATAACTATAATAAGTATACGAATAATTGAGCGTAACAGGTAGTTAAATCTCGGGCCACTTTGATAATTTAGATTTTTGTCAGAGTAGGACGGTCATTCATACGAAACCAGGTTTCTTAATGATAGATGGCTGAGGGAATGAAAAGTTCTCGTGTGTCATCTCATCCTTTATATATGTTAGGAGAATGACCTTCGTACCTGTTACAAACATTGTTTGATGCTCTACTATCCGATCTGACTTTTTTAAAAAGGAGCGTGATTGAAGTAGTGTTGTAGTAACTACGTGCTCGCAATATGTTTTTGTTCCAGATTTTATGGCATTTAACCAGGGAGGGAGAAGAAACGATGGCTATACATGGCATGTTATCATTTTTGCATTAATTATTATTAAGATCTATGCAGTCACAGTGGTATGCCTTCTAAAATAGCTAAAACACTTGCATATACACGCAGCTAACAGAATGACTTCGTATGAACCATGAGAGAAAAACAGCTTCAAGTAAAATGTAAAATATCGACGGAAGCATCAGATAAATAATGTAAACAAATAGAAATTCGAGAATGGATGCCAGGAAAATGACTATATTATTCAAAGTAAACAAGAAAGAATGCCAGAAAAATGATTAAATAATAGAGTAACCGAGAGAGAATGCCAGAAGAATGACGACAAATGCTCTCATAATGGGTTGTACGCGAAGCCCTGTGAGGAGAGCCATCCATCCACCCAACAACCTCATGGTCATGCCTGATTCTGCCACCACCCCTACCCCTACCCTTACCCTTTCCCTCCCCCTCCCCAAAGCACCCACACACGCACCCACACACACACACGCTCACCCTTCTGTCAGGCTGGATGGATTTGGGGGTTCCTCCCTCGAGAGGAGTCTCAATTGGGCTCGTGAAACTCAACACCTGGGACCCTGTTTTTTTTTTTTTTTCCTTTTTTGCTTTTTTATTTTATTTTATTTATTCTCCGAATGAAATCGAGGCATGCCGTAATATTAGCTTCTCTTTGTACGCGTCTGTTGCCACCGCTGACGTTGGGCTTCGGTTCGTATGGAAACTGTGGAATTGCCTATGGTGGCCAATACTGACTGATACAGGCTATAGAGTGTTTAGAGGCATTGAATGTCGGTCGAATTGGCGCTGATAGTGGACTGAGTAATCCGAAATGTTGCTCAATCAAGTGTAAATCATCGGCGGAGATGAATGTTGAACGTTCATTGTTAATAAATGTATAAACATCACAGGAGATGAATATAGATTTTTTAGCAGTCATGTTATAACTTCAAAGACGACGAATCATAATTTACCAGTTGTGATAATTGTTGAATTATAACCGTTGAATAAAATGAATGTTTAAGTACGGTTTGTATGGGTATAAGAAGATGAAAGGCCCATAAAACACTATTTTAACCTTGCAACCATATATTTGGAGCACTTCCTTCCGTGCTCCTGATCACTGTTAGAATATGGGCATAGCATATCTTACAAGAGTAAACTTTGCTATGGTATGTTCTAGAAATTCCTGGGAAATCTATGCATTTTCATGAGTTCAATAATGTTGTATTATACGAAAGGTAGTAACATCGTCCAAAGGCAGCAGCACCGCTTGGACAGGAAGTCAAGTATATCTTATTTTAACCAGACCACTGAGCTGATTAACAGCTCTCCTAGGGCTGGCTCGAAGGATTAGATTTTTTACGTGGCTAGGAACCAATTGGTTGGTTACCTAGCAACGCGACCTACAGCGTATTGTGGAATCCGAACCTCATTATATCGAGAAATGAATTTCTAATCACCAGAAATAAATTCGTTTGGTTCCGCACTTGACAGCAGCTGGGAGCGAACTCGAGCTACCAGATTGACAGGCGAGTACGCAACCCACTCGTCCAGTGAGGAACTACCGCCAGGACATAATTGTAATGGTCTTCGTAGCATTTAGCGGTTGATTCTGAAGAAACTGTGGGAGCAGTAATCTGAAAGTATCGTGATATCAAAATGTACATTCCGCCATATCGCATATTTTTCCACCACTTTAATTGCACTGTGTAGTAGTTGACCGTTAGATTGCCAAGTCATTTCGCTCTGATGTACTGTACGTACTAAAATACGAAGCACTTTCCCCCGTAATGTATGTAGTATAATACGTTACGTGTTTGTGATTGAGCAGAGATAAACCAAGTCGAATGTGGATAGGTTTAGTCTGAGGCCAAACAGGTTTGAGGGCGGGGCTCTGCCTCTGAAAGTCCTCGTTAAAATATAAACAAGATAATATTGTAGGGATGCTGTGGATCAGTTTTGTCTCAACAGAGACAGTTCTGTAAGGACGCCGAGGGACGGTTTTATCTCGTCATCTCTTCGGACCGCTTCTGGTGTTCAAACATCCTGTCGAAAAATTGGAACCAATTTATTACTCGACGGTGGATCTGGTTCCTTTTTCTTCTCTGAGAGAGAGAGAGAGAGAGAGAGAGAGAGAGAGAGAGAGAGAGAGAGAGAGAGAGAATTTCCTGCAATCCATATCATTACTGGCAAAACAGGTCATTTGAAATAAAATCTGGAGCCATAATGATTAGTTTAGGAAAGATGAAACGTTTCGTTCGATTATTATAGACTAAGGGTGGTTCACTCTCACAGTAGTTTGATGTTCTTTTTTTTATTTTTTTTTTTCTGGAAAGATAACTGTTGTGCAGGCTTTGTCTGTTCGTCCGCACATTTTTCTGTCTGCCCTCATACCTTAAAACTACTGAGACTAGAGAGCTACAATTTGGTATGTTGATCATCCACCCTCCAGCCATCAAGCATACCAAATTGCAACCCTCTAGCCTCAGCGGTTTTTGTTTGATTTAACGTTAAGGGTAGCCATAATCGTGCTTGTGGCAACGATATAAGCCAGGCCACCAACGGGACGTGTTAAAGTTTCGGTTGCATTTGATGTGCTGTGGTTTATCACCCAATTTTGATTGCCATTATTAGTTTTGAAATATCCACAGCCACTTGTAAAGTATTCTTGAAATATGGCAACAGGTTGGAATGGCTGTAGAATTGACTTAAAAAGAAAAAAGATCATAGCATCGATAACATATACACGAAGGAGAGCTAAAGTAGGTTAGAGAAAGAGAGAGAGAGAGATTCGGCAACAAGCATGACTAGTGGTGAAAGACCTGTTAACTGTAATAATAAAGGTCTATCTATTCATAGGTTATTGAGCCACAGAGAAACGAACCTTGTTCTTGTCGCAGCGATATGTTCAGTCATAAATGTTCATATGTTGTCGGTGTTATTGGATTGTAATGCTGCAACTAATCCCCATTTCCTGCCGAGAGAGACCAGGTCCAGCTGAACAGCGTCACCAATATGCATTGATGTGCCTCTCTGTCGAACCTCTCAGTTCCAGAGGTCCTTGATCCACCGCTGGACTTTGGAACAGTCTCCCTGAGGATGTTGTGCAGCTGGAACTTCTACAGAAGATGCAATGCATTACTGGGGTAATACAGTTCTCTCTGCATTTTAACAGTTTCATTATATTTGTTTGATTTAATTAATGAATTTTAATTTATTTTTCCTTTTTAATAAGAGATCTCTGCTTTCTGCATTTCCAATTATATACCTTCTGTCACTTCTTTCTGATGAACGCCATATTCTTTGGAAGCATGAATTTCAAGTCAATGGTCCCTCTGGGCTTGTTTTAATAAGGTTCATCTTCTGATTAATAATAATATTGCGTAAAAAAGTTACTAGGGTGTAGGTTTATCCTTCTATAAAATGGGAACTGATTGGAAATTTACTTACTGGTTTTCAGTATCCTTCGATTCTTGATCTCTTGACCTCTAGGCATATACTGTACTCCGTAACTCGTATTGTTTCGTGAACATCATTAAAGCCACATTTATGTGAAATTTCATCTGTCAGCGCTTCTTCTCACATATACATGATCTCGTTTACTGACTGAGACGATAGGCATCTTTGCTACGCGATTTTTCATGCGTTTCTGGTCTCTGGAGATTGTACTATAGTAGATTCACATCAATGAACCGTGCATTTGATGTCTAGGCCAGTCCCTTACGACGCTCCTGATTGGCTGTTGATAAGCGAATTACAGGGCTGGAAACTCTCAGTCTCTCTCGAGAGTTCACATAGGCAGGATGTATGTTCCACCTCTCCTGAGGGATACGTTTTTCAAAATTATCCTGCCTATGTGAACTCTCTCGAGAGACTGAGAGTTTCCAGACCTTTAATTGGCTTATCAACAGCCAATCAGAGCGTCGTAAGGGACTGGCCTAGATATCAAATGCACGGTTGATGTGAATCTACTATAGTATTTGACATTTTTTCTTCAGTATGTCAGTGCACCTCATGCGTTGTACTGTAGGCATTACTTAAGGTTCTTTGTAGCGTGACTTCGGCCCCTAGCTGCAACCTCTTTCGTTTCTCTTACTGTACCTCCTTTCATATTCTCTTTCTCCCATTTGACTTTCCACCCTTTCTCCTAACACTTGATTCATAGTGCAGCTGCTTTGAGGTTTTCCTCCTGTTACACCTTTCAGAGCTTTTACTGTCAATTTCTGCCCTAGAGCGAGCGACCTCTTAGGTTTCAGCACTTGGCTCTTTGTTCTAAATTCTATATTTAATTCAACATTTTATCTCATTTTTTATGTACTTAGTGTTGGTTTTCCTTCTTTCCCTTTAATGTTTTTCGTCACATTTTTATCTCTTAACATTTTTATCTTGACGCATATGAACCTACATATCGTTTACCAGATAAAAGACACATTTCCTAGTAGTGTTCTCACTTTTTTTATCTTTCTTTCCTGTTGTATATTAAGTTTTATCTATTGGTTTACCATGATAGGATACCGTGCAAAATACATTTTTCCTCCTATATTTTTATCAGTTTTCTGTAGAAGAAAATAATTTGTGCTAGCTTTGTCTGGCAGCCCGCTCACAGATCTAAAAAAAAACTACTGAGGTTAGAGGGCTGCAAACTGTTATTTTGATTATCCACCATCCAATCATCAAACGTACGAAATTGCAACTCTCTACCCTGTTTAGTTTTTATTTTATTTAAGGTTGCTGTCAGCCATGGGTCGTGCATCTGGCAGCGCTTTCTGGAGCCATGGGACGCAACCTCCCTCCACCGCATCTGGTGCGTAACTGGAGAGCTGCCGGTTATAATTGATAGTTTTATACAGCATTACACGTTGTACAGAAAACTCGAATGCATTTTTTTTACTTGTTGTAGTAGTGCTGTCTTTCCTTTTTTCCAAAGTTTCGCGTTAGCTTTTCATCCGAGGGTATCCTATTTCACCCGAGGGGTCACTCCCTACTTAGGCCAGTGTGGATTAGTTGTGGTTGTTACACAATCCGGCTTTTTTTCATCCACCTCGTCGGCCTTTAAGGTCTGGTTAACGTCGACCTCCAACCCCCACCCCCCCCCCGGCCTTTCCCCCGTCAGATTTTCTCTCCCGAACATAGGCCTACCTATTTTTATGACCAGCGTAGAGGAGAAAATGTCACTTAACTTTTTTTTTATATTTTGAGATGCAGGTGTTATTATCGTAGTACCGCACAGAGTTGTTATAAGTTAGTTCAGGTCATAACAGAGTCTATTAAGTATCCAAATAAGAGTGGAGACCGCGCAGTTGTTTTCGAAACTGCAAACATCTCTAAAAGGTACTTTCAGGAATCCGCGAAGTTGTTTTCAAAACTACAAACATCTCTAAAAGATACTTTCAGGAATCTGCAAAGTTGTTCTCGAAACTGAAATCATCTTAAAAAGGTACTTCAGGAATCCGCAAAGTTGTTTTTGAAACTGCAAACATCATACAAAGGTACTTGCAGGAATCCATGAAGTTGTTTTCGAAACTACAAACATCTTAAAAGGGTATATACTTTCAGGAATCCGCGAAGTTGTTCTCGAAACTTCAAACATCTTAAAAAGGTACTTTCAGGAATCCCTGAATTTGTTTGCGAAACTACAAACATCTTAAAAAGGTACTTTCAGGAATCCGCGAAGTTGTTTACGAAACTACAAACATCTTAAAAAGGTACTTTCAGGAATCCGCGAAGTTGTTTACGAAACTACAAACATCTTAAAAAGGTACTTTCAGGAATATGCGAAGTTGTTTTCAAAACTGCAAACATCTTTAAAAGGTACTTTCAGGAATCCGCGAAGTTGTTTACGAAACTACAAACATCTTAAAATGGTACTTTCAGGAATCCGCGAAGTTGTTACGAAACTACAAACATCTTAAAAAGGTACTTCAGGAATCCGCGAAGTTGTTTACGAAATTACAAAACATCTTAAAAGGGTAATCCAAGGAATCCGCGAAGTTGTTCTTGAAACCTTTCACAATCTTTAAAAAGTAAACTTTCAGGAATCCCTGAAATTGTTTAAATTGGCGGAACCTACAAACATTCTTTAAAAGGGTACTTTCAGGAATCCCGAAGTTGTTTACGAAACTACAAACATCTTAAAAAGGTACTTTCAGGAATCCGCAAAGTTGTTTTCGAAACTGCAAACATCTCAAAAACGTACTTTCAGGAATCCGCGAAGTTGCTTTCGAAACTGCAAACATCTTAAAAAGGTACTTTCAGGAATCCGCGAAGTTGCTTTCGAAACTGCAAACATCTTAAAAAGGTACTTTCAGAAATCGTTCACACAATATTTTCATCAATGCATATTTTACTACTTTACGAAGGGCAACTTGAACTAAAAACAGTGAAATATTAGTGTCGATACAGATAACTCTTGAATCATTCCCAAGACTGGGAACCGTAACTTGTGATTTTTTACTGGAATTCATTTCGTCAGCTGGTGACCATTATGGTGTTGGACCTTTCATATTATATGAAATCGGTAGTTTACTCTTCTACTATTATGCAGTGAGTTAGAATCTACTATTAAGCATGACTGGAGGGTGGTTGATCGGCAGAAAAGTGCGGACGGATATACAAAGTTATCTCAGTAGTTTTCTTTTATAGGCCACTAAAAAAATGATGCATCCAGGTGAAGGTATCTTGTTTGATTCAGATCGGGATCCCCCCCCCCCCCTCCCTCTTTTTTTTTTCTTTGCATTCACGCGCACGCCGTTGCATTCGCTTCTCTTGAGTGGTTCTCGTCTTTATAATGTTTGTTCTGTCAGTCTGTTTGTCTCTACCTCGGCGTCATCATTCTCCTCGACTCATTGGCTTTGACATCTCCTTTTCAGCCCAGCGTTTTGGAAGTCGATTGGAGGGTCAGAGCGTGAATCGGTGCACTCTTTTCTTTCCATGCATATTTGATAACACAAACACCCCCTTCTCCCCGCTACCCCAAGGTCGAAATCGTTCGTCGCACGCGAAGAGATCGCTCGGCTGAGCCACGGCCAACGTGTCCCTTTCGGCAGATCGGGCGTGCGTGGGCTTGACTTCAACTTGACGCCCACTTGGGGAGCCGCCCACTTGGGGAGCTTCGTCCGAAAAGCGATGGCTCAAATACTACCGTGCAGCGTCCTGATGACGTCGTTCGTCTGATGTCAATGATTGGAGGTGCCACGATAAGGTTACTGATCCTCCGACGGGACGGGTTTCATTTCGCTCTCCTCTCTGAGAGAGAGAGAGAGAGAGAGAGAGAGAGAGAGAGAGAGAGAGAGAGAGAGGTCCCTCTCCTAAAGGGGGTGTGGATGACATTGGAGCCCTGGATGAAATGGCTCTTGGCGGTGCTTCCGAATACACAAATTACACACTTAAGCGGGTTAAATGGATGAGGGGGGGGGGGGAGCGAAAAGAGAAAGGAGAGAGAGAGAGAGAGAGAGAGACGGTGTTGGAGAAAGGCAGGAAAAAGAATGCGAAGAGGGAGGGAGGGAGAAGAATTACCGGTGCATTAAGGAGTAAGATGTGGGAGGGAGAGGGGGATGTTGTGTGGCTGAGGGTGGTGGGGGGGAATCGCCGGGGATTATCCCCTTGTAGGGCATCGTGTTTCCCCCATCCTACCTTCTCGTGATCCGTCCTCACTGAGGAGTCTTCTCTTGGGACCTCTCCCTCTCCCTTCTCCCCTTCCCCCACACACACCAGCTTGCCCAGCCAATCCCAGTGCCCTCCTCGCCTGAGTGCCCTCGCTACCCCGGGTACCCGTCCGCTATCGTACCCTCTTATAACTTTACCTACGATCTCCCTACCTTCCCTTCCCTTCCCCGGGGGAGCGCTGAAGTATAAACCTTGAGTGAACCGACCTTAAGAATTGCTGTCGGAGATTAAGTGGGTTTTCTTTCGTACCCTTGTGCCTCTGTTCGCGTGAGGTTTACGGGCTGCTCTATGAGCAAGAGCCCGTGCTGGCATAAGGCCGGCTTCATATAGTCAAAAACAACGATCTTGTGAGTTTTGCTCTTTCCTTTCTCTTCGTATAGTGACGTCTAAGAGGCATTTTCTCATTCGTGCGGACTTCAGCGAATGTCACATTTCTAATACTTGTCCGTTTTTTTGTGTCCTGTAAAAGAAGACCATTGAGATGGCCTTGTCTGCCCGTCCGCGCTCTTTCTGTCCGCAGTTTTTCTATCCGTCCTCAGATCTTGAAAACTACACAGGCTAGAGGGCTGCAAATTTTGATGTTGATCATCCACCCTCCAGTCATCAAACATACCAGATTTCAACCCTCTAGCTTCAGTATTTTTGTTTTCCATTTTATTGAAGGTTCAAGTTATCCATAATCTTGTGCGCCGGGCAGTGCTATAGGACAGGCCACCACCGGGTCGTGGCTGAAAGTTTCATGTGCCGCGGATCTTGCAGCATCATTACGCTACACAGAAAGTTCGACTGCTTTTCACTTGTGTCCTCTTGCTGTAGTTTCAAATGGAATTTCTTAAAATATTCACAGATTTATAGATGGCTTCATATATGAAATTTTGGAGACTCTCTCTCTCTCTCTCTCTCTCTCTCTCTCTCTCTCTCTCTCTCTCTCTTATGACCTGTGTCCGATATTCTTCATCTATTAAGCAATGGATTAGGTGCAAATTGTTAGCCGGCAGTTTTCGGTTGTATCTTGGGTGGAGAAAGGGATGGGATACCAGTCGTGAGTGTCCATTGCTTCGTCATTAGTGTACACCATC
Organism: Macrobrachium nipponense; assembly: GCF_015104395.2. NCBI lineage: Eukaryota > Metazoa > Arthropoda > Malacostraca > Decapoda > Palaemonidae > Macrobrachium > Macrobrachium nipponense. The sequence goes on from NC_061109.1 coordinate 2,590,069, forward strand.
ATAACATAACGGTAGGGCTTCGACTAGGTAATTTTCTCTCTCTCTCTCTTCTCCATCTCTCTCTACTTCATCTCGTCTCTCTCTCTCCTTTCTTCCATCTCCTCTCTCGTCTCAGGGTAAATGGGAAAAGTAGATGTGCCGTGATTCTTGTCATTAATTCATCCTGCTTTGTTATTATTTTGTGTAATCGGAGGTTCCTGGAAAAAAATGATTTTACTGAAAGTTTTTGGATCCATACTAATGTGGTCTGTTTTAATGCTCACTTTAAATTTCATAGAACAGTGATGCGTTGCAGAATAAGGAATTGAAAACAGCACAGTCCTCTCTCTCTCTCTCTCTCTCTCTCTCTCTCTCTCTCTCTCTCTCTCTCTCTCTCTAAAACGTTTTGAAATAAGTTTAGAAAGTTTCATGTCGGAGCTGATATAATCTGTCATGCAACCGTCTGCTACGTTCAACGTCCAAAACGGCCACGTATCAATGAACCACTCCCCCCCCCCCCCCCCCCTCTCTCTCTCTCTCTCTCTCTCTCTCTCTCTCTCTCTCTCTCTCTCTCTCTCAGAGCAGCATGAGTCATCTTGCAACGAGCGGTTTCAGCTAATCGCGATTGCGTGCGATGACTCCGACTGCTCGCCCAGGTGACCACTAATGAAAGGGCTATTGATTGGGCCCCCTCTTGAGATGACAGCCCTCCAAAGGTTGGTTACCTTGTTGTAGGATATATGGGCACCAACATAGATGAGGGCGCCCTCTTAACTGTCCCATAGGGCATAGGGTCCTTCTGTCTTTGCCGACAGAGCTTACTGCTAATTTTGCTCACGATCCTGTGGCTGGTTGGGCGAGTTGCTTCGAGTCTGAATAAAACATGGACAGAATAGCTGGCGTTTTTTTGGTCAGGTCTTTGGGAGTCATGTCGTTTATGGTCTGTATCGCAATACCGTGATAAATAAGCGCTTCGGTGTATGACTGAATGAGTATTGAGTTTCGTAATTTCTGTCAGGTCGATTATCTCTTTTTACCTTTCATTATGCTATTACCAGTGATTGTCATCCATTGATCCTGTCTTGTCTTCAGTGGAATGAGAACAGATGCCTTTAGGAATATCTCTCTTTGTGTCTCAGCTCCTATTAAAAGCAAATTGTTTCAAACGACATCATGCAATAGTTGGAGATGAGTGAAAATCTCGACTTTGTCCTAGTCTTGAGTAGATAAAGATTACTGAAAATATCTCTTATTTTGGAGCTCCTGGGCCAAGTCGCTTTATTTTTTCTCAGAGAGCCACACATCTAGAATCAGAGATTTTTTTTTCTGTTCTTTTTAATATACTGAATAGATAGACCATAAATGGTGCATAGGCATTCATGACAGGGGATGATATTGTAAAGTAGTTTGTACCCTGGTAGATAATACCCGGACGAAGATAGAGAGAGGTTGGTGATCGAGTCTTAGCTGACTTGGAAGATGGCATTAAGAAAGTTAAGTGGCGGAAACCCACCGAGATTCTGTGTATTCATTGAGCATCACAGAACAAGGGATGGTTTAACTGTTATGATTTCTTTATTGCCATATTGCTTTAGAGGGATAGAGTGGACCTATCAGCCCCGTAAAGACAGGGCCTTCATATCTAGGAAGTACAATACTGGTCTTTAGTAACAAACCAATTTACAGAAGTAACTGGGGGCAAATATTGCAATAATATTTTAGTAACAAACAACATTTACAGAGGTCACTGGGGGCAATATTGCTGTAATATTTTAGTAACAAATCAACTTATTGAGGTAACTGGGGGCAATATTGCAATGATATTAACAAACCCATTTACAGAGGTCACTTGGGGCAATATTGCAATAATAATTTAGCAACAAACTCATTTACAGAGGTAACTGGGGGCAATATTGCAATGATATTTTAGTAAAAAAACCATTAACAGAGGTAACTGGGTAAATATTGCTGTAATATTTTAGTAACAAAGTAACTTATTGAGGTAACCGGGGGCAATATTGCTATAATATTTTAGTAACAAACCAAGTTACTGAGGTAACTGGCGGCAATATTGCAACAAACCCATTTACAGATGTAACCGGGGGTAATATTGCAATAACATTTTTGTAACAAACCCATTTTACAGCGGTGATTGTCAGGCGATTTGGAATTAAGTAGCCTCACCATCGAAATCTGGATTAAGAAGCTGTGGATATAATTTATTTCCTGTACCATAGAATTATTTGAAAATTGGGCACCCCGCCATTATCCCCTCGGGTAGGACCGTAGCGAGGAGGCCACCAAGATTGATTTCGGTGGCCACGACCGTAATCAAGTCTCCCCCATTTTTTGTTTAAGTAGTTTAAGCTTATTTCTTCCATTCACACGCATTTCTTCATGCTTATTCTTTCATTCTACTCATTATTTCTTAGTGTATTATTGTTTTGTCAACTTCTGATTGCCTCATACAGTTACTGATATCTGAATGATATGCCCAGGACGCTGTTTACCCCTTAAAAGTGTAATTGATCGTAAAGCCTCGACTGAGTCTGTAATAGTAGGCCTATGTGTAAGGCAGGTCAGAGTCGAGCCCAGCTCCTCCTGTTGGGAGGTTGGAACCTCCTTGGTTGGAATTCAGTTCGCGCAACTGTCAGTTGATGGGTAATTGGGGGACATAAATTAATTACAGACCAACAGGAAACAGTGCTTCTTCTATCTCTTTCTCTCTGAACCTAGGCCTAATAGAGGGTGTAATTGTTGTAACGGCTGTTAGGCCTAATTGAACTGTTCGCTATAGGCTTAGAGACGTGTTCATCTTCATGTATATAGTAACCGGTTCGCCTGAAGTTTTGTTTTTGTTTGTTTGTTTGTTTGTTTATTTGACAGACTCGTTGTCGTTGTCTGTTCGTGGTTCCTTTAAGACTCTGTGTGTTTTAGTTTTCTCCAAAAGAAAACTGTGCCGATGGCTATTTGCGTGTCCGTCCGCAATTTCGCTCTCCACCCTCAGATCTTGAACACTACTGTGGCTAGAGGGCTGCAAATCGGTATGTTTATCAACCACCCTCCAATCATCAAACATACCAAATTGCAGCCTTCTAGCCTCAGTAGTTTTTTTTTATTCAAGGTTAATAACACAGGTCACCACGGCCGGCTGAGAGTGTCATTCAGCATTATACATCCTGCCTATGTGAACTCTCCCGAGAGAGACTGAGGAGAGTTTCCAGCCCTGTGACTGGCTTATCAACAGCCAATCAGGAGCGTCGTCAGGGACTGGCCTAGACGTCAAATGCACGGTTGAAGTGAATCTACTATAGTACACCGGGGAGGAATGTCACCGGATGACCTCTTAGGGTATTGCAATGCGATATCCTCGGAAGTGGGATACGATGCCGTGTCCGATCGTGTAAGTTGATGATGCAGTGTTGGTATCCGGGATTTGAATCGCTTGTGAGTTTCTGCTTCCTGGACTGTGTCTGCGAACTCTTACTGTCAGTCGTGCACGTGTGTGATAGAGAGAAATAGGTAGGATGGAGAGAGAGATGTCAGTGGGGAGAGAGAGAGAGAGAGAGAGAGAGAGAGAGAGAGAGAGAGAGAGAGAGAGAGAGAGAGAGAGAGATCGGAGTGAGGGAATTGTTTATTTGAGTAAGGTTGACCTCGGTTGTCGTCTCCTGCGCTGTGAATAATCCGTCCTCAGACTAACTGTTGCATTGACAGCAACGAAAGTGGGCGTCGTTTGACAGAACGTTCACGATGGCCTCACGATTGGCTCTGACGTCCAGCGCACTTCAGGGCCATTAAGTGTCGTCTTCACTTGAATCGAGGTGACCTTTTGACTCGCTCAACTTCAACTAACAGAGTTCAGGCGTTTTTGTGTGTTGCTTTGGTGTCGTGATTAGGAAGGAAATTGGTGCGCTCGTTGCATCAAAATTGAAAAAAAAAAAAAATGACTTCTTAGGTTGTTTTGGTAGAAGACCATCTGTTAGGCAAATGCTGTTAAAAAGAATGGCAGAATAAAGCGAGTTGATATTATATATTGTTTTTTCTATTTTCCTTACAATTCGCTTCTCAGGCTCATCGATGTTTCTGAGTAACTGGCCAATATTCATAATAGGAATTTTCAAAAAATTATAAATGCTGAAGGTCATCTTTTATTTTTATTAGAACAGGATAATACCAGCACTGACGACGACGACCCCTGCTTGACCTGGACATGAGATCCTGTTCTAATAGAAATTAAAAATTGCTTTCAGCATTTATAATTTTCTGAAAATTCCCAACATGAATATTGGCCAGTTACTCAGAAACATCGCTGAGCCTGAGAAGCGAATTGTAAGGAAAATAGAAAAAACAATATATAATATCAACTGGCTTAATTCTTAGGTTGCTCTCATATATTCAGTGTCCAGACCAGAGGTTCAAAGCAGGGGGTTATCCATACCCCTGGGGGGTATTGATAGACACGTGAGGGGCGTATATGGGACTTGATCTCTGGTTATTTGTATATATATTTGATTTTAATGTGGCATTGTATACATGGATACATTTTGTAAAAAAAATAGATATGTAAAACTATAAATGCTTTTAACTTTCGTGTATGTTCAATTCCTAGCTATTCATACCTAAAGTATGTATTAAATTAAGTATATTAGTTATATTGTCAACAAATGGGACTAAAGTGAAGCAAAGGGGGTATGGAACCATATGGGGCAATTCATTAAGGGTCTGGAGTCATTCAAAGGTTAGAACCCCGGTTCTAGACGATGATAATTGCACGTCTGAAATAGATCAAAATTTGGAGTTATATAATTTTTTTTTTTTTTACCTGATTTTTCTTATCTTGCCGCCAAAAGCTTAAGTTTTTGACCGGATTGTTCTTATATATAGTTTTTTTTTTACCTGATTTTTCTTATCTTGCCGCCAAAAGCTTAAGTTTTTGACCGGATTGTTCTTATATATAGTTTTTTTTTTACCTGATTTTTCTTATCTTGCCGCCAAAAGCTTAAGTTTTTGACCGGATTGTTCTTATTAAGTGTGCATATCTTGCCGTCAGAAGTCAAATTTTTTACCAGATTGCGCTTATCTTGCTGCCAAAAGCTAAGTTTTTGTTTTCCATTTTTATTTAAAACTTTATTTGTATTCGTAACAGGCTTAAAACCAGACGTAAGAAATAAAGTATACAACCAGAGGGACTGAAGGCGGGTTGTGAGTCAAATTGTTGAGCATCCATTAGGAGACCTTCTTTGTTACTCATCCCTCTATATATTTGAAAAGTCCCTCTCATATCTTGGAAAAGTCTTCGATTTAATTTTCTTGGTCTGGATCCGCGTCTCCCTTCGCCATCCAGGATCTGTAATCAACGTCGTGAATTATTCAGGGGTCTTGTGCTTTGAGAAACCTTCCCCAAGTCCCTCCCTAGAAATACTTTGCACCGTTAAGCCTATTAAGCATATTATCACTGGTTGATTCCCCCCCTCCCCAAGTTTACGGGGGGCACCGCTGGTTTCCAGCGTCGAGGAATTTCTTACCAGAGAGAGAGAGAGGGAGAGAGAGAGAGAGAGAGAGAGAGAGAGAGAGAGAGAGAGAGAGAGAGCCTTATTTATGCATGGTATTCGTTATTCATTTCATCACTGTCGAACAAGCCAGCCAGATCCATTTCCACGCCCCCATCCAGAAAAATAAATAGGGGGAAGTCACGTCATTTGCATTTTATCCCCTCTTTGTTTTCCCCTGGGTGGGGGGGCCCAGATGCGAATTCACCCTGCTAGTTTTATTAGTTGTCAGTCTCCCCCAATGGAAACTTCTTATTGCATTTCAGAGTTTTATCTTTTGAGCCTGTTGGAGGAAGGGCTCTTGAGGCTGTTAGGGCAGAGAACTCTCAATACTTAACTTTTTGGAAGATCGTATTTGTTACGAATTGTTCCAAGTCGTTTCGTGGAAAAAGTGGCATCAATTGAATTTTTTCCTAAGGAATTTGAAATGAACTTTTTAGGTTCGTGTCATAAATTAGATAATGTGAAATTCCCCGTAAAGATATGAGGCTGAATTATATTTATATGTGAATTTTTCTTTCAATATCCAGTCTCTTAATTATATTCGTATCGCGGCAGCAAAGGACGGGGGTGGAGTTCTTGTTGCTACTATGTTGCAAGAAAGAAGCAACTTATTTCATTCTGATCTCTCATATATTTAAATGAAAGTCATCCTCGAACTTACTGTTTCGAGCTCTGGGAATCACAGAGTAATGAAGTCTTCGACTTTGGTAACCAGAAACCTGATATATTTAATTATTTATTTATTTATTTAAAGAAAACTATGGAGGTGGCTTTGCCTGTCCGTCCGCACTTTTCTTTCCGCCCTCAAATCTTGAGTAATACTGAGGCTAGAGCGCTGCAAGTTGTTATTTTGATCATCCACCCTCCAATCATCAAATTTGCAAAATTGCAGTCTTCTAGCCTCAGTAGTTTTTATTTGATTTAAAGGTTAAAGTTAGCCATGATCGTGGTTTTGGCACCACAACACAGCCCACTACCAGGGCGCGGCTGAAATTTTCATCGGCCGTGGCTGAGAGTTTTATAATACGCTGTACAGAAAACTCTCAATTGCGCCGAAGACAATAGGATTTTTTACTTGTAGGTTGACACGAAAATTTTTGGGGAACTAGTTTCTTGACGGACAGTGTATGAGAGAGAGAGAGAGAGAGAGAGAGAGAGAGAGAGAGAGAGAGAGAGAGAGAGAGAGATGGCTTTCTCAATACCTTGTCGAAAATTTAATGAAACACTTATCGCCTTAGATTGATCGAGCCTCTCTGCCCTCTTACATCAAAGTTTTATTGCCTCTAGTCACGTTACTCAAGTAATTCTCTGTGTTAGTGGTCCATTTGCAGTGAAAAATACTCGCTCACACAGCGGAGAAGTATATAGCTACACCATGAGCTGTTTGAAGTGTATACACTGTTGAAAGCCTAACCAGACTCTCAGACAGAAATATATTAACGTTAATGATATGTGACGCCAAGTGATTCGTCAATACAAGTACTTCATATGTATACATGATTACGACTGCGAATTCTTATAAAAAAGACAAAAGAGCCTCGTGTAGTTAATATCTCGAAGGACATTTGAAGAAGAAGAAGATTGGCCTCATTAAGAATTAGTGGCATTTTTTTTTTAAAGTGGCTTATACTCATATTATTTACGTTTATTTCCCCCGCCACCAACACAGGAAGGAAATGGCTTCTTGCGCTGTAAAACCTGCTTATTTATAGCGACAATGATGGTTCGTGGATCTTGGATTTGATCCGTTAAAGATCGTTCAAAATAGAGCCATTTTTTTTTGTTAATGGCCGCAGCTCACTTGATGATGAGTAATTGAGGCGACATTGAATGTTGAGAGTTTGTAACTGTTTAGTATTTAAACAAGGTTCCTTTCATCCTGCTGTTGTACGAGTCGCCTGCGATATTGTGGTGTTCGTGTCATTCTTCCATAACATTGTAAATTCAATGGTTTTCTTTTTTTCTCTTCACCAAGCCGAACGTGCTCTTACCTTGTTTTTGCTTCAGTGTTTATTCTTCCATAACAGTGTAAATTAAATTGTTTTTTCTTCTTCTTCGCTAAACCGAACGTGTTCTTACCTAGTCTTTGCTTCAGTGTCTCTAACAATTTATATTAAATATGCAATCTTTGTTTACTGTTGGTCAGTAAAAGAGAAAAAAAGCCTTCTGTATTTCAACTGCCAGATTTAATTAGGCAAGATTGTCAGGCCATTTGCAAGAGAAGAGCTGGAAGAATATATATGTCTATAAATCTAGCTATCTGTCCATCTATGCTATCTGTTAGCATCTAAGTAAAGAACCTGGCTTATCTGGCTTACCACTGAAGTAAAAGGCGTTTTGGTCAAGCTTCGTGGAGGATGGAAGAGTCTATATATATAAGCTTGTGTAGCATCCAAACTCACATCTTTTGCAGACAGAGAAAATTGCAAAGAAGTCATCCTTTTGACAGGAGTGACTGCTAGCATCTATGCAGTTTCCCGGCAGCTGAATAACTCGCGATAAACCATCTTTAATTATGCGAAATCTCTTCTTGGTTACGTCATACGCAGACATACCCTTCCAAATACAGAACGGTTAGCATTATCTAGATTCCGGTCACGCCAGGGCTCATGAAATACATCACCTGCATCGGAAGACGACCCCAGCATCCACATTACCTATAATAAACTTTCAAGCGTTGAATGGCGATGTTCGCACGAGTGGGTCGTCTACGACTTCGAGTAATCTTTTAAACGGGTTCGCTCGGTCTAGAGAGCTAGGTAACGTTCATAGCGACTTGTTTACTTACGGTGGTGTTGGTCATCCACCCTCCAATCATCAAACATACCAAATTGTAACCCGCTAACCTCCTTAGTTTTTTTTATATTATTATTTAAGGTTAAAGTTAGCCATGAATCGTGTATTCGGCAGCTCTTTCTGGAGCCATGGGACGAATCCTCGCTCTACCGCATCTGGTGAGCAACTGGAGGGCTGCCGGTCATAGTTGATGGTTTTATACAGAAAACTCGAAGCATTTTTTACTTGTTTTCCCTTATTTTTTTCTGTCGAGCTTTAGCTATTTACTGCACATTTATGGGTTCGGTTATTTTTGTCTCTGTGCGTTTCAATGCTTGTAGGTTTTGGGTATGTTTTTTCTGTAGTTTTCAAAGCTGCCTAGGGTTTTTGTAGCTTAAGCTCGTGAAGATAGTGTTTACTTTTTCTTATACAGAGATTGTTTAAGAAAAGCATAATGCTAATAATAATAACGACGATGAATGAGAGAAAAGTTCAGAGCAGTATTTCCAAACCCAAGGCGAGTAACTCCTTTAAGACTGGGAGGACCGATTAAATCCATGTGGGACAGATGAAATTATATTTAAATTCAATCACGGGAAATAATGAGATTTAACCATCGGCATTAACATTGCTAAGGTTTTAGCTGTGACAATGGTGTGTTTACTAAGGAAATACAAGGAGACAGATTCTAATTTGGGTAGGTTTTTTGCGTATATATATATATAATATATATATATATATATTATATATATATATATATATATATATATTATATATATATATATTGTGTGTGTGTGTGTGTGTGAGCCTTTGAACGTGTTGTATCATACTTTATTTTATGCAGTTATATTTTCTGTGTTATATGTGAAGTGTCGAATTATATATTATATATAATTATAAA